>NW_005434655.1:655043-656403 GCF_000315625.1 Guillardia theta CCMP2712 | reverse complement strand
TATAACATACCCCTTCCTCCCTCGTTCCTTATTGCTTTTTTTTCCCTCGTCCATCCTCCCTCCTCCCTCCTCCCTCCTCCCTCCTCCCTCCTCCCTCCTCCCTCCTCCCTCCTCCCTCCTCCCTCCTCCCTCCTCCCTCCTCCCTCCATCCTCTCCTCACATCCCTCGCAGGTCCATGGGGGAAGCCATCATCATCTTCGAGCGCTGGGCTGCGCTGGTCCAGCAGCTCCTGAACGCGAACAGGGAGGGGACGATGGATTGGACCAGCGTCGCTGCAGAGCTGACGAGCACAGGGAGCGTGCGGCACGGGAGCATGTTCAAGGTAACGGAGTGGACGAAGAAGGGGGAGGCAGTAGACTGCAAGCTCATGTTCGAGGAGGAGCTGGGAGGGGAGCTGGTGGGGGAAGGGAGGGCGGTGAGGGTGAGGTGCCTGTCGGCAATCGGGCAGATGCTCTGGAGCGAAGAGGCGACGGAGGTTGAGTCGCTGCTCCTGCTCGACGAGACGGTGGAGGCGCAGACGCGGCTGGAGATGATGATCAGCGACGGGGAGAGGAGGAAGTTTGAGTTTGCGAGCGTGAGGGAGAAGCAGAAGTTCGTGGACCTGCTGGTTGCTGCCAACAGAGAGATCGCGGTCAGGTCTGGCGCGAACAGTTTGAAAAGAGATGACAAGAGAGTTAGAGTCTCTGAGATTGTTGTGGAGGAGGCGGAGGAGAAGGAGGAGGAGGTGGAGGGGGGAGAGGATTGGGGGAGAGGAAGAGGAGGAGGAGGAGGAGAAAAGGTGGGAAATCTATCGAGGAGGATAAGAAGGATGGAGAGCGAGGTGTTTTCAATGAAGAAGACGGTGATGGAGGTCGATGAGAAGCTTGGGATCTTGATGGAGAATTTCAGAACTTTCACGTCGGGAGCTTCTTTCATCAACAACACCAACAATAACAATAACAACAATCACAGCAGCAGCAGCAGCAGCAGCAACAACAACAACAGTGACAACATCGGCAGCATGAACAACAAGGCAGACTTCAACGGCAGAAGCAACAGCAAACAGGAGGTACAGACTGTGATGTGGAAACATACCGAAAAGCATCCGCTGCACTCATGAAGGAGCAGCAGCAGCAGCCGCAGCAGCAGCCGCAGCAGCAGCAGCAGCAGCAGCAGCAGCAGCGGCGGCGGCGGCAGCAGCAGCGGCAGCAGCAGCAGTGAGAACGGCAGGAAGGAAGGGAGAGAGAAGCGATGATAGCGGGAGAGTCAAAGGCAAATAAGATATTTACATAAGATTACAAGTCTCAAACGAGATTATTCATCTCCCCTACAGGTAGTTCCGACATCTGCACAAACATCATTTCCTCCTCCTCCTCCTCTC
>NW_005434655.1:651890-654344 GCF_000315625.1 Guillardia theta CCMP2712 | reverse complement strand
CCATTCCCTCTCGTCCTCTCCCTCTCCTCCCCTCCTGCACCTTCTCTTGAGAGGAACACAGAGCTCTCGCCGAAGGAGCCAACGCCCACCATCTGCGTCATCATGAGAACCCAAGAGAGGAAGAAGAGAAGGAAAAGCAGGGAAAAAAGAGGAGGACGCAAGGTAAAGCAGGAGCAGGAGCAGGAGCAGGTGGTGGTAGAGAGGCAAGAGCAGGTGGTGGTAGAGGGGCAGGGGCAGGAGCAGGGGCAGGGGCAGGAGCAGGTGGTGGTAGAGAGGCAAGAGCAGGAGCAGGAGCAGGAGCAGGAGCAGGTGGTGGTAGAGAGGCAAGAGCAGGAGCAGGAGCAGGAGCAGGTGCTGGTGACCTGACAGAGAGGCCAGTCGAGCTCTCGGAGAGAAAGGCTATGGAGACAATCATCTCCCTTAGGAACAAGACCAGCGATTCTGAAGGAAAGTCAAGCGACGGCCTTGAACGAGCGAACGGTGGAATGTAGATGAAGGGAGGAGTGAAGGCAGGAAGAGAGCAGAGCAGGAAGAGGGAGAGGAGAGGAGAGGAGAGGAGAGGAGAGGAGAGCAGAGCAGAGCAGAGCAGAGCAGAGCAGAGCAGAGGAGTGGAGAGGAGTGGAGAGGAGTGGAGAGGAGTGGAGAGAAGAAGAGGAGAGGAGAGGAGCAGGAAAGCAAAGCAGTGCAGTGGGAGTAGCTGCTGCAGCTCAAGGGTTTGACCTGCTGATCAGCGGAGGAGGATGTTCGTTCAAGGGGCGATGAGGGGCGTCAGGGTTGAGGACAAGCAGGGTGTCCCATCCTTCGCTCCTCCCGCACTCTCTGGGGTTCCTGCTTCCTGGTTAGGGGGGCTAAAGAGCAGCTGCAGGGAGCGAGACGAGGAGGAGGGGAGAACATGGACAAGGACAAGAGGGACGAGGAAGAGGAGAGGAAAAGGACGGGAACGAGGAACACAACCAGTTCACCGACGGGCACAGCAGCAGCAGCAGCAGCAGCAGCAGCAGCAGCAGCAGCAGCAGCAGCAGCAGCAGCAAGGAAGAGTAGTGGTAACCTTACCCTCTCCTCCCCAGACCAGGAGAACATCCCTCGCACCCAGCCCAGTCCAGTAAAATGCTGGCCGACTCTCCCACCTCCTCCTCTCCCTCCCCATCCCCACCTCCCTCCCCATCCCCTGCCCCTTCTCTTCCTGCTCCTCCTCCTCCTCCTCTCTCACTCCCGTCTGCTACGTCAGCGCGAGGGACGACTCTTCCTCCTCCACTTGCAGCTCCTCCTCGTCCTCGAGGCTCGGAGACCTGCCGTCCTGGTCAAGGAGGAGGCAAGACAGGAGCCGGCGCTCACCGCAGCATGGCGGGACGACCAGTCCAACAGCGCCTCCCTCCTCCTCTCCTCCTCTCTCAGCCTCCTCCTGCGCACGCCCTCCTGGTCCCTTGCGGCTCGTACCGATGTGAGAGACTCGGTGCGCGTGCTCTGGAAGGCGGAGGAGCGGTAGATGCCGAGGACAAGCAAGGAGCCTCCGGGCTGATCCCCGCTAGTCCCGTACTGATAGAAGACGTGAGAAGAAGAGGAAGGAAGGGAGGAGGGAGGAGGTGTAGGAAGTTGCAGCAGCAGCAGCAGCAGCAGCAGCAGCAGCAGCTATTTGAGCACCTGTAGGTATAGAGGAAAGCGACAACTTTCATCAGACAGGAACCACCTGAGATGGGATGTCAGGGAGGAGCAGGAGGAACAGGAGAAAATCGAAGCAGAGCAGGAGAAGAGGAAAGGAGAGCAGCAGGGAAGTGTAGGGGCGGGGAGGGGGACGAGAAAGCATAACGAGAGATCCATGGAGTGACGAAGAGATTATAGAGGGAGAGAGGGAGAGAGCGAGGGAAAGGGAGGGAGGAGGAGGTGAAAACCTCTTGCAGAACTCAAGGATGGTGTCATGGCATCCAGTCTCCGGACTCGGGAAGGTAAAATCGAACAAACCAGCTCGAAATCCTGACGAAAAACACATGAACATCATAATCTTCTTCTTCTTCTTCTTCACCATCATCATCATCATTTCATCATCATCATCATCATCATCATCATCATTTCATCATCATCATCATCATCATCATCATCACCATCATCATCATCATCATCATCTCCATCTCCATCATCGTCGTGATCGATCTCTTACCAAGGTATCGCAGCACCACCGCACACTCCGTCGCTCCTATCGGAGTTGTTTTCCCCAGCAGCTTCCCAGCACCAAAATACTCTGCGCCCTGCCCCAACCAAGAGTTATCACGAGCCGAAAGAGCGAGGGGGCAGAATGGAGGAGGAGGACGAAGACGGGGACGAGGACGAAGGGGTTTGAGAGTAGGACGCAGGGCAGGAGAAGGGAAGGAGGAGGGTGAAAGGAGGAACTGAGGGATGAAGGGGTGCAACTACGAGAGCAGGGAGGGAGGGAGGGAGGGAGGGAGGGAGGGAGGGAGG
>NW_005434655.1:631899-651790 GCF_000315625.1 Guillardia theta CCMP2712 | reverse complement strand
CCCACCTACCTGAATCTCCTTCACAGACAGAGGGAGGAGGCAGCAGGAGCTGCTCACGCGAGAGCCTCTGAGTACTTCCTCCTCGCTCATCTCTGTCGCCATTCCCCCACCCTCCTCGCAACATGTCTGAACATAAGAATGTTACTTTTCTCTTACATACTCCTCATTCCCATTTCCTCTCCTCCTCCTTGCTTTCTCCTGCTTCCCGCTTCTGTTCCCCCGCCCCTCCCATCCTCCTTCATCCTCCTTCTCCACCTCCGATACTCCCATCCTCATCCCTCTTCTCTCTTCCTCGTCCTTCTCTTCTCTTCCTCCCTCCTCCTGTCTTTCTTCTAGCGTCCCCCTCCTCCTGTCTTTCTTCTAGCATCCCCCCTTCGTATCACCTGCTTGACTTTCGAGCAGTGATTGTGCAGGAAAGTGTTCAGGAAGGGGCTGAGAAACGACAGGCTGCGGAGCATCGTCGAGATGAGGCGGTACTCTCTGTGCCAGATCGCAAGATCCCTCTCCTCCTGCACCCCGGGGTCTCGTCAACCACAAACGATGCCGTCCTCCCACTCTCCATCCTTCCCCTCCTCCCTGTTCCCAAACTTCGATCGGCCTCCCTCCCTTCTATACCGTAGCTTTCCCCTCCCGCCCGCCCCTGCTCCCTTTTCCCTCTCCCCCTCCTGCCCTTCTTCACTCTGCCGCCTTCCCTTCCTCACCTTGGTCAGCTCGTACCAGTACGCGTGCACTCCCTGCCATCACCCTCAGCAAAGACCTCCTCGCTCCTCGCTCCTCGCTCCTCGCTCCTCGCTGCACACACCTCAAAGCAGACCGGAGTTGACACCACAGCCGACAGGCATCCGCACGGCGGCTTCACCGTCATCATCTGCAAGGCCTTTTCTACAGGGGACTGCATGTACCCGTGTCCTTGCAGCCAAAGGAACCCCACTACCTTCCTCAGCGTCCGCACCAGTAGCACTGATGCCCGGATCATCTCAGCTCTGTCCAAGGCGTCCGCCTGTCGAGCCTCTGGCGCCTCTTGCTCTTCTCCTCCATGCCTGCTAACTTGCCTCCAAGAACACAGCTCTTGCTCAATCGGTTGATGAGGCAGATTGGAGAAGCAAGACTGCCTCTCATCTCCTCCTCCTCCTCCTCCTCCTCCTCCTCCTCCTCCTCCTCCTCCTCCTCCTCCTCCTCCTCCTGCAAGGAAATGTGCCAGCCTCGCAATCTCCTGCTTTTGCCTGGAAGTGACTGCGAATCGATACTTCGTCTGGCAGCATTCCAGCCAGATGGAGGAAAGAGACGTTGCAACGTAACCTGCACGGCATGTCCTGCACAAGGATCGTCTCAGGGAACGCAGAGGAGCAGAAGCAGGGATACATTGCAATGCGAGCTAGCTGATCCGGTTCCAGCATGCTTGACAGTACGAACACGAAGACGTCCGAGGATATCAGTCCCTCCAGCAGACCTCCAGGTACGTTTGAGCATGATGTCATTGCTCTGTTTCGTGATGTTGGTGGCTCCATCTCGCGTTCAATCGATGACTTCCCTTCCCTTTCGTAGGACATGGCCAAACATCTGTTGGGCAGCCTCGGTTAGCAGAGCTTGAAGAACAAAGGAGGGGATCCACGATGAGAAAAACAAGCTAGACAGATAATCGAGGGGAAGAAAGACAACAGGTAGTTTCCTGCTTCTGCGTCTTCTCGCTTGCAAAAATACTAACTACACCTCCGAAACTGCAGAGGAATGATTCACAGAATCGCCGTGGGCAGCTCAGAATGCCTGACAAGCTCAGCACCCGCCTTTCATCCATAGCACACAGCTTATGTCTACTGCTGCGAGCTCTCATGCTCTCCTTCGCTCCCGCCACCCCCACTCGTCCTCCTGCCTAATCCCTGGCGCTCCGCCATGGAAATGGAGGGCCCTTGAATGTCCTGAAATCTAATTAGCTGGACGATTATTACTCATGCCAGTGACAGTGGCCCGGGCCCGGCGAGTTCGGACAGCGAAGTTGCGAGTCCGTGAAGTGCCGCCGGGGCCGGGTAGTTACTGATAGCCTGAGTACAGTAGCGTGACTCAGTGGTCAGACCGCCGGGTGTCCACAGCGGGTATAACCGGCGGGCGTCCGCACAGAGTTCAGACCGGGCCTTGTATGGCTCCGGGACTCTGAGTACGGTCGAACTATTCAGCCTCGGACGGAGGCACTCATACTAGCCCCGGATGCCCGCCGGGCCCGCCCGAAGACTCTGACTGCGTCGATCGGATGTTCGGACTCGATCGGACGGTCGAGTCTCCGGAACTTCCGGACTCGTTGAACGCGGCCCGGGCCGGCCGGGCCGGCCCGCCCGGGGTGAGCCGTGACTCGTGTCAGTCGGAGCGGAGGCTGAGTCAAGCCTAGTTGTCCGATCTGGCGCCAAAAAAAAGTTTGTGGCCTTAGGCTGCGCCATGGCAGATGCTGCGACCTTCTTGATCGAGAAGACGCTCAAGGTATTTCATGCTGAGGTCGTCTTGTCATATGATGTCAATGGAGAAGAGATATGGCGATCCAATAATGATTGAAAGATGTTGTAGTTGTGTAAAGCAGATTTGGTTGACGTGCTTCAGGCTGAAGAGTCCATCTCATCCGAATTAAAGAGGAATGAAGGTCTTCAAGAGAACTTGGACAGGTTCGTTCTGTATTTGAAAGACAAAATCGAATTCTCTCAATGCAGGATGACCTTGTTGGCGAATTTGAGAAAACAGTCCAACAGCGAGCTGAGGGTCAAAGTCCTCGAAACAGAGAAAATGATGCTGGAAAAGTCGATGACATTCAACCAACTGATGAAAGAAGATGACATGCTAGGCAAAAAGATCAAGCAAATTCATCGAAAAATAAGTCACAAGATCCGTCTTTTCAAGCTGTATGATGAAACCTCAAAAATTTGTTCATTCGTCATGGAATCAGCCAAGAAAGATGCAAAGAAATATTTCCAAAATTCTCAAGAGGTGTGAACTATGTATTGTCCTCTCTCTATTGCATTTCCTGCACATCCAATTGTCCCAATCATTTGTTTGCAAAAACGTTTGATCGTTGGAGCAGATTACCAAACTTCGGATGCTTAAGCGTGCGATGGCACATGTTGACAAGAAGCAATTAGGAGCAGATATCCAAGGACTCGAAGATTATGAACATGAAGTGAAGATTGAAAACGAAGCCATGCGACAGGCTTTGAAAGTACGAAAAAGCTTTGCAATAGACATCGTTGACTTTGAACGTGACAGGATAGAGAAGCAACACTGCACAGGAATTTTTGTCGCAGTTTTGAAGCAATACTAAGTGCAGCTTGCAGATTAAAAATGAAATTTCGCAGTCTCAAGACAAAATCTGAGGTGTCAGCGACTTCGTTTGAAAGGTTGCGTTAATCTCTGCTTTCGTCTGAAATGCGACAACCCTTGTACTGAAATACAAGTCCACAAGGACTATGGCAGACATTTCGAATGAGATGAATGAGGCAGCGGAGCGACACGCGAGAGCCACGCAAGGAAATTTCAATGAACTATATCTTTGTTACATAGCTGACGGTGTTTTAATTCTTGTGAATACTCTTTTCTTTTCTTCGAATCACAGAGCTATCGACTCTAGAACGTATGTTGTCAGACACAAACATGGCTATTTCAAACGTCGAGAGAGAGCAGAGGCGATTGCGCCAAGAATTGCGAAGAGAATGAATGCAAATGCCTCTAAATTGAATCAGTGAACATTTTGACACTTCTTCGTTGTATTGGTTGTCCTTCGCGATTGTGCGATTTTTTTTGCATTTTGACCCCAAGATCTCATCTTAGGATGAAAGCGTGTTCAAAGAAACTGTTCTCGAGAGCCTCCTCCTGCCTCAGCATTCCCATCAGATCTCTCCATATCCATGACTGATACTCTGTGCTCCTTCCAGTGCAATTTGCACAGCAGAAGAAGGTTTTGTTTCTGCCTGTACAGCACTATCCTCTGCTTGACGAAGGGAACCCCCGTGCTAAGCATTCCACGATGAGACAAACTTTAACGCTTGAACTCCGCCCGTGAATTGTTTTCTTGCAGTCAATTGGGATCAGCAATTTAGCAAAGTTCACCATTGCATCTTCAGTCATGCTAAAGCTGGTTTAGGTATGTGCTAGAAAATTTGGCCCCCGTCGTCTCGTCCCACTCGTGATTGTCATATCCACATCAAAGATTCCTGGTGGTCAGCAACAGGATACAAGGGACCGAACCGGAGGGCGCTTGCTTCTTTTCTCCAGGAATCTGAAACGTACTGCTGTCGATGAGGTAAGGGAGTCTTGGACGGGATTTTCTGAAATCCGTTGTAGAGGTTTTCTGCATTATGTCGGAGATCGTGAATCTTAAACTGGCTGTCTGCAATCCTGGAAGAATTTTCCATCGGGGTTTTTGCCTGTTGGATCGGCCAATTCTGTTCGTCATGAATAGAAATGACTTGCAAGAAAGATTCCTTTCATCACCGTCAAAAACTTTTCGGTCACATTGTGCAAAAGTCACCTGATGCCAACGATCCTGATTTTGCCTGTAAGCCCTCAGGGAGGCGAGACTTGAGCTTAGTTGGGTGTGATAGTTTTGGTGGCACTTTTCGATTTCGCGTTGAAGCTTCCTGTCGTACATTTTGTCGATCTCAGTCAGAGTACTTGCCAGCTGGTCTGCATTTCTGCCTCTGCACTGCAACAGCTCATTTTCCATTTGCTGTGCGCAGCATTTAGGGTATGAATTCAATGAGCAGCGAGGCCTACCTGGAGCAAGAATTTGTTTGTTTCCTTTGCACTTCTTCTATTGACATAAAGGTTCTGTCCCCCTGATATCTTCTTATCAAAATCTTGTACTCCAGCAAGCCTGATGGTTGAACGATCAGAATCCACATAGTTCCACATATAAATCATCGTCAACCTTTTCCCCTGCAAAAAATCGTGGCTCACTATCATCTCAGCTGCGGCTGGAATTCGATCATGCGCACGCGTGGCGCGCGATTGGTCCTCCCAGTTTCTCCCATGATCGCTGCCGCTGACAGCACTCATTGCATAGCTCGCCGATGACCGCAGCTCTCCGTCCCCTCCTCCAAATATCTTCATCTCCAGCTCCTCCTTCGACATCCCTGTCCAGTGCCACAGGGCCGACATGCGCTCCTCCCCACCGGAATGACTCCTTGCTCCCCACAGCCGCCTGCGCAGTGCGCGAGGAGCGGCCGTTTTCAGTCATCCCCTTGTCAATTTTTTTTCGGCCGGTTCCGAGAGCCGAGCCGGGCCGGGCCCCGGACGCCGATCGCCTTGGGCAGGCCGCCCTGAGTACTCAGCACAGACCAGTGTGCCTGCGCTACATCGGTTATGATCCCTCATGACTTTCTCCTATTGGTAGAGGGTAGGGTGCAAACATGAACTGAAAAAGATAGGGTGGGGTGATCAAATAGTAGATGAGAAGGGGGTACTTAAATATTACTTTGTGGGGTACACTCATGAAATGGTAGGGTGATACACCGATATGGGGTCAAGTGCAGAAGGGGGTGGTCTGTTCCACCGGGCTCTCGATGGCGGCGATACGGGGGAGGAAGAAGGAGAGGACGGCGGACGAGATCATCCAGCAATCAGCACAGGTTGACAAGTGTCCCCATGCAGAGGACAACTTCGCACGCTCCTCTTGCCTTCGTTGCCCTCCCCAAACTCTGCTGATCCTGGAAGACTGATCGGAATGTTATGAACAGGAAGCAAGATCGAGGTTCCCTGCCCCTCAAGCTCCTGGTGCGATAGGAGGAAGGAGCAATGGTGAGGAGGATTGTTACTTGAGCGATAATTTGATGCGGACACCAAGGTACGCACAAGAAGAGCTATCATGGAGAACTTGCAGACCCGATCCTCATCAATGAGTTATCGGTGACGACAACAACGACATGGACTCGTGTGTAACGACAGGTTCCAGGCACTCTCGAAGCATAAAGACGAGTCCTCCTGGCATGTTTTCGGGAAGGACCAGAAGCTTGATGCGCAGATCTTAGGAGCTGATGAATCCACTGCTGTTCGTTATGTAAAAGGCCGAAATCTTCTTTGACAACTCACTGACGCATGTCATACAGCTGAAGCATCAGACAAACGACCAGTGACTATCACTCGCTTGCAGATGGTGGAGGAGATGGTTGTTCTTTCTCCTCCTCCTCCTCCTTGGTAACTGACTCTTTGCTCAAGACGCCAGCTCCGTTTACTCTCCTCCGCGCGGCTCTGCAGTGAACGTTGCCCGATCGCACCGGATTGTGTCGGACGGGAGCGATCAAGCTCCTTACGACAGCAAGAGGATGCAACCCTTTGACAACGAGCGAAGCTATCACGATGACTTGAGATCGCAGCTGCCCAACAGGTTGCCATATCTAGCTGCGCACTGAGCAATCCCTGACGGGAACCCAGGAACTACGACGCTCCTCAGGACTATCGTGGCTACGATGGATATCAGGTTTGACGTTTTCCTTCAGTCAGGCACGTCAGGGCTGATCGATGAGCAGGGAATGGCAGCAGACGATCATGCCAAGGGCACCGGCCCAGGGAGCAGCAGCTCTGTGATGAGCTTCGGAGAGCCACGGAACCGTACCTCGAGCTACTCTGACAGCCGTGAATCTCGGCATGAACAGCAACGAAGGTGCTGACAACATGTGGATGATGATGATGATGGTGATGATGATGATGGTGATGATGATGATGACGATGATCATGATGAGGGGGCAGGATGGAGATGATGATGGAGATGGAGATGAAGACGATGACGATGATCATGATGATGACGACGAAGTTCACGGTCGTGGTGATGCTCGTGATAATGATTAATATGGTGCTAATGCTGGTTTGTTGCGATTGGAGGTGGAGGTGGAGGTGGAGGTGTTGATGATGATGATTGCAGGTACAAGGCAGAGCTTGATCGTCAGATTCAAGAGAAGAATCAGGGCGGACAGGACAGGAGCAGGAGCCAGGCTAATCGAGTATCATGCTCTGCTTCAGTGTGGCTCGTTCAATCTGATCGCAATTGTCAGCCGACATCTATAATCGTTCCAGAGAACCCGACATCTCCTGGCCTCAAGGAAGCTGCGGGCAAGGTAGCTGAGGGAGGAGGGAGAGGAGGAGGGAGAGGAAGGGGGAAGGAGGAGGAGGAGGGAAAGGGAGAGGAGGAGGGGGAGGGAGGGGGAGAGGAAGGGGGGAGGAGGAGGAGGAGGGAAAGGGAGAGGAGGAGGGGGAGGGAGGGGGAGAGGGGGAGGAGGAGGGAAAGGGAGAGGAGGAGGAAGAAGACGTTCAGGAAGAGGAGGAGGAAGAAGACGTTAAGGGAGAGGAGGAGGAAGAAGATGTTCAGGGAGAGGAGGAAGAAGATGTTAAGGAAGAGGATGCCTGAGTCATATCGTCTGCTTCAGGTCAGCAGCATGCACTGGGGAGAACGGGACGTCAAGCAATGGTACGAGGCCGAGGACAGGAAGAAGTCGTACAGGGAGGAGCTGATGCAGCAGGTGGAGCGTGCTTGAACCTCCTGCCTCTACATGCTTGTGAGGGTTTCTATCAGATCCGGGAGAAGGAGAGGAGCCGGACGGGGGACAGCGCGCGGTCCCGGAGGCTCAGCGGAAACTCCTCCTTCTTCTCCGACGCCGATGACAGGGGTGACTCTCACCTTCCTGCTCTGCCGTCGCTGACCCAAGGTGTCCCTTCCTCCTGCCAGGCTCAGCTCCCTCTCATCCTCCGCAAGCTCCAACGAGATCAGAAGGTCAGGAGGCAGCAACGATGACTGAGGGGAGTTCTGACCGATGCTTCCCAGCTCCTCCCCGAGTTCACCATGACCCTCCTCTACACGATTTCCATCAGGACTATCACAACGCCTACGCTGATTCACATCCTCCTGTCATGGTTGCCTCCCCTCCCTCGCTACTTCCCGTGCTCATTCCTCCGCAGCGGTCTCTTGCTCCTGGCCATGCGCTAGCGGCTCCTCTGGACCCCCGACAAATGAGCTCGGCTAGGAGCTCGGTGGAGACGGAGGTGTACTTCCCTGGAGGAGGATACGGCGTGCAGGGCTCCTCCTACACTCCCAGTCAAGCTGGCTCAGTGTCGCAAGAGGCATATGACGCCCTTGTCGCGCAGATGTGAGGGAGAGAAGGAGGGAGGAGGACGTGGGAGGAGGAGCAGATTTCTTGGTGACACCCGAGCAGGCAATCGATGCAAAGTCAGCTGGAGAAGCAAAACCAGCTGCTGGAGTCGCTGAGTACTGAGAAAGCAGCAAAGAAACCGCCGGTAGCAGGTGACTCTCCTCCGCCCTCCTTCCGTGCCCTCCTTCCCCTCCCGTCCTCCCCTTCCTCCTCTCTCTTCCTTGTCGCCCTCCTTCCTCTTCCTCCTCTTGCCGCGCAGTCTCTTCGCTCTAATGATCCCTTGGACTATATCATCAACCTGCTCAACCCTCACTACCTTCTCTCCCCTCTTCCTTCCCTCCTCTCTTCGTCGTCCTCTTGTCATGTTCTTGTTCTTCTGCTCCTCTCCTGTCGACCTGACATGCTATGGAGGGCGGCGGGCAGCTAGCAACCCCAGCATGGCCAGAGCAGGTAAGGGACGAGCGGTTTGCTCATCCTGCTCACGCGATGGACAGCAGAGAAAGCTGGACCGAAGGCCGGGAGGAGAGCCAACGTGCGGTAGAGCATGGCGACGCCGCGGAAGAAGAGGGAGAAAGGGAGAGGGAGGGAGGAAGGGAGAAGGAAGGAGGGGGAAGGTGGATGGATAGATGGAGGGAGGGAGGAGGAGGAGGGATGTATATGGTGATAAGAAAGGAATAAAAGTAAAGAAGAGGGACAGAACAAGCTACAGGCTTCACTGCACAGGAAACTTATCAAACACGTAGGGGGGCAGGTGCTGACGGACGAGCGACCTGCTGATCTCCCCATAGCGGCAGAACTCGTCAAGGAAGATGAGGATGCTGGCGACCTCGCCCGGGAGCTCCTGCAGCTTCGCGTCCTTGGAGGTGATGATTACCTGACAGCGAACGTACTGGGCGAGGTAGGCGATGAACTTGTGGGTGTTCGACGAGTGGAACTGCCGCAGGAAGGTGGCGACGCCGACGATGATGGTGGAGCCGTCGAGGGTGAGGTTGCGATCCTTAACCTGCAGGGTCCCCAGCTTCTTGTTGTAGCTCAGGATGGGAGCGAGGGAGATGACGAAGAGGGCGATGAAGCAGGCGATCCCCTCCAGCGGCTCCGTGGTCACGTAGATCTTGAGCATTGGGGACGACAACCCCAGGGCGTCGAGGAAGGGAGCGAGCTGGGGCAGCAGCTGCTTCTCTTCCGAAGGGTACGCGTGAGTCTCCGGCTGCTTGTAGTGCATCGCGATGTCGCTGAGGAGGGCCTGGTTCATCACCTCCAGCGCTCCTGCCGCAGGCCCTCAGATCCCCAACTCCACCCCCACCTCTCTCACCCCGTCAATCCTCCTCCTCCTCCTCCTCCTCCTCCTCCTCTTCCTCCTCCTCCTCCTCCTCCTCCTCCTCCTCCTCCATCTCAACTCTCCCTCCTCCTCCTTGTCTTCTCCTCCTCTTCCTCCTCTTCCTCCTCCTGCCCCGGTCTCTGCCCCAGCCTCTCCTCCAACTCCACCTTTCTCCCAGCTCATCGTTCACCTCACCTGAGAGTGTCGCCGAGTCCAACTTTCCCACGAAGTTCAGCTCGGCCGCAAACTGCCGTCGGAGCAGCTGGGCCTGTCCAATGCGCGCGAGAACATCTGACAGCCACGGCCAGAGGCGGCTGGTGCGGGCGAGCGCGTTGCTGTAGATCCGAGCGGCCATGGCGGGGAGGGTTGTGGTGGGGTTCAGCTCGCTCTGCAGCTCGGGGAGGAGGACCTTGAGGCCCTCGAGCACCTGGCGGCGGTAGAAGCGCATGACGTCGTTGAGATCGCGGACGATCATGAAGGAGATGGTCTTGTCCAGCCCCCTGATCCCAGCTGTGCCCAAGCTGCGGTGCAGGATGGCGCAAGTCCTGATGCCGAAGATCTCCCGGCCGCTCATGTCGAACCAGCCGCTGTGAGAGGTGAGGAACAAGGACTTGTGCGAGTCCGTCTGCAGGAGGATCTCGCGGAGCAGGCGGCCGACGAAGGAGACCGAGTGTTCGTCGACGGGAGCAAAGAGGGGGATGGGAATGGCGGTGGACTGGAACCTGCTGTCCCAGGGATAGGTCTTCTTCTTGAGGAACACGTTGCACTCCTGCTCCACGTTGAAGTCTATGATCCTTGTAAACTCCTCCTGCCAGATCTTGAGCCCGTAGAGGTTGATATAGTCTGAGATGTACTCGAACGACAGCCGGAACCCGTCCAAGTTTCTCCTCAGCTCCTCAAGGCGCATCTCGAACTCCTCTACCTTGCCGCTCGAGAAGATGAGGATGCCGTGGAGGGCCATGGAGATCTGCCGCACCAGCTCCTTCCGGATCCCCTCCTGCAGCAGCTGCTTCGGGTCAACCTCCACGATCCCCATGAGCGTCTTCTCCATGGCGAGGATGCCCTCGGTGAAGACGGAGACCTGGTGGGTGGAGCGCGCGAGCTTGTATCGCTCCTCCATCTGCGCGTACTCCTTGAGCTGCGCGCGCTCGAGGCGGGAGGGGATCTGCTTCATCGAGCTCGTCTGCACGCTAATGATCTCGTTGAGGATGAGGAAGACGTTGACCGGGATGACCTCCAGCACCCTCCGCACAAACGCCACCAGCTGGCTGCTGTAGTACTCGGCCACGCTCGTCAGGTCCTCGCTCCCTGCCTGGTTGATGCGGATCAGTGGAAGCTCGAGCACAGACGCGAGCTTGAGGAAGGTGGCGCGGAGGAGGAGGACGGAGAAGGGGTCCCGCTTGATCTGCTGGTGCATGAGGTGGACGTAGTCGGAGATGATGTCAAAGGCGTAGCTCAGGTCCCCGATGGACGCCAGGGTAATGAGCATCTGTTCCTTCACGTTCACTATCCTCACCATCTGCTTCAGAAACGACCGCGCGTCCGCCAGGAAGTGCTTCACATGCGAGTTCGTCTCGATCTGGTGGAATTGCTCCACGTCCTCCAGCGCTGCTGCCAGCTGCTGCATCTTCCTCCCTGCCAGCGTCGAGTCCTGGTGATCTAGGGAGGAGACTTCAGCCGCAAGGCTGGCGAACCAATCCTTGAGCTTCTCATCCTTCGTTGCCCTCGTCAGCATCTGGTCCCCCGAGAAGAAGTGCGAGAGCTCCCTCAGCCTGTCCTCGCACTCCTCCTTCGCCTTCTTCCACCTCGTCTCCTTCCCCTCCAGCAGCGCCTTATACAGGTCCCCAACCTTGAACTCCAGCTGGGCCGTCCGCATGAGGAGCAGCAGGATCTTCTCGGGGTTGGGCCCGGCGCTGATCACGTCCCTGAGCTTCTTGTTCTTGCAGTTCCGGTGCAGCATCGTCCAGCGGATAGCTGCGTTCGAGTTCCGGAGGCAATTGAGGATCTTGTGCCCCTGGTCAAGGATGAACTCCTCGACCAAGATGCCCTCAGTCAGGTACTCGCTGAGCTGCTTCAGCTGCTCCTCCACTCGCTCCAGCTGCGTCCGATGGATCTCCTTAACTAGCTTCGTCTCCGTCGTGTTCTTGAGGGCGGAGGATGCTGCCTTGTACGGCTCCCACATGACACTGAGATCGACGACGAAACCCATGTAGAAGGAGATGACCTGGCAAAGAAGATGAGCGAGAAGTCGGAGCCATCGCTCTCCTCTACTGAACCACCACCAACTGACAGCAGCACCAGCAGATTACCAGAGGCACCACCACCACCACCACCACCACCACCACCACCACCACCAACAACAACAACAACAACAACAACAACACCACCACCACCACCACCACCACATCACCACCACCAACAACAACACCAACAACAACACCAACACCACCACCACCACCAACAACAACAACAACAACAACACCACCACCAACAACAACAACAACAACAACATTTTGCGTTGTATCGACATCATCTCCGTAGCTTCACTCACCCAGTTGTCAGAGAAGTGTTTGTCGACAATCTCTCTCATCGTCGCAAACTCCTTGTGAAGGATGTCCGGAACGAAGAAGAGAATAATGTACAAGATCGCTGCCTGAGTCGCCAAGGCAGTGCACCGATGCTCCGGGTTCGGCCACTCCTTCATCTGGCTGTAAATATCGTCGGATCGCAGCCTGTTGATCACCATCCGAGCCACGGGGATCGGAGGAGCCAGTCGAGCAAAGAAATCCTCGGGGTACCGAGGAGGCCTCTTCTGGGAGGAAGGAAGGTACCCCGAGCTGCGGAAAATGTTGCA
This sequence comes from Guillardia theta CCMP2712, assembly GCF_000315625.1. Lineage (NCBI taxonomy): Eukaryota > Cryptophyceae > Pyrenomonadales > Geminigeraceae > Guillardia > Guillardia theta. Next base: position 639,504 of record NW_005434655.1, on the reverse strand, counting down.
TACGGCACTGTGGCTGTCGGAGGACCCCTTGTACCTGTAGTAGCAGATGAGCATACGCTCTCTGACGGGACCCTCGATCCTGTTGTCCATCAGGGTGAGCATCAAGCCATAGAGGTAGTAGGCCTCTGCTAGCAGCTGCTTGCCGCTGTCGCTTGCCAGTATGTCTTCGATTCTGTGCTGAATGTAGACCCCCTCCTCCACGTCCTCCAGGTATCTAGTCAGGTCCTTCACGTACTTGTACACCGATTCGAACAGCTTGAAGAATCGCTCGAGCAGCTGCATGTGACTCTCACGGAACTCCTCGTCGAGGTCGATGAGGAGAGGGTCCGAGCTGATCCGATTCTCGTAGAGCTCCATGTTCCGCAGGTACGAGAAGTCATGTAGGAGGGGCCCATACTTGGCCTGGTCAGCCTTGTCGGCGAGATAGAAGACCGACGGGATGTTGTCACTGAGACGCAGCAGCTCGGCGATGATGGCAGACCCTCTGGACACGATGGATAGAAGGTTCTGTCCTGCCAGGTTGTCGGCAGAGAGGAAGTCCATGTTGCTGCTGCTCCCTCTGCTGTTCTCTCCAAGGTTACATCATCCTCTCTCCCTCCTCACGTCCTCTTTCTTGCATCGCATCCCTCCATCCCTCCATCTTTCTCCTCCTCCTCCTCCTACTCCTACTCCACCGACCCCCCGCCCATGGCGCTGACGCGGATTCACCGTAACGTCCTTGGACACCATTCGTAACGGTTGCTGGGGCCCAAAGTAGAACTTTTGCGAAAAAAGCCGCACAATGTTCCGTAAGAGTTTTCGAAAAGTTCAACAAAATACATCTAAATGGGCCGGCCGGGGCCATGGCAGTAGTTGCTGGTGGGGAGAGCAAGGAGCGAGAGAGCGAGAGAGGGAAGGAGGAAGACAAGAGAGGAAGAGAACAGTTCTGAGTGCAATCAACGAAGGAGGAAGGTGGGACGATGGGTCAGACGGGCAGGTGAGATGCGGGTGAGGGTAGAGGAGTTTCGCTTGTTAGCTTGCAGGCTCCCAGGCTCGAGCAGGAGAGCTTTGAGCGGGTTTACACCCATCTCCATCTCCCTCCTGCCCCTCTCACATGACTGACCTGTCGCCCTGCAGACACCTGGGGCCACCATCCCCTCCCTTGTCGCTCGTCTGTTGTGCGCCTGCGCTAGACCGACTGAGGTTGCAGAGGAGTCGTAGGAGGAGTGCCGCAGCCCGCATGATGAGAAGTCATCTCTCTCTCCTCCTCTTCATTGGGCTCCTCCCAGCAATCTCCGCATGGCTCCCAGCCGCCCTGCCCACCCATCGTCAAACAGCTCGAGCAGGAGCCAGGCAGCGGGCCCCGGCGATGTCGAGCATGCCCGCGGGAGAGAAGTACGGAGAGAACAGGGTGCAAGTGATCACAGACATCGACGACACGGTCAAGTCTAGTGGAGGTGTTCGTCTCTTCTGGCGGGTTGGCCCTGCCTTGGGAGGCATTGACACGCAGTACAAGAGGGGAGACTTTTACCCAGGCGTCTTCCAGTTCGGGCTAGAGCTCGCGTCCTTTGGGCTTCCTCCCAACAAGGAGCCAGCTCCTCTCGCTGTGCTCACGGCTCGAGCTCGAGAGCTGAAGCTGTTCCTCGCCCTCAAGCCCAAGACCAAGCTGTGCGTGCAGTATGTGAAGGCAGCTACAGAGACGTTCGAGAGCTGGGGGATCGGGTCGCCGAGATGGGGGGTAGACTGTGAGAGGACAGTACTGTACGGGAGCGTCATGGAGTGGATCCTGCAGTTCAGGAAGGGATGGAGAAAATTCGACAACTTCAAGAAGCTCAAGGAGATGAACGACGAGAGGACCCGTTACGTGCTGGTCGGGGACACTGGCGAGTACGACTTCGAGTGTGGCGAGCGCATGGCGGAGTTCTGCCCTGAGCTTGTCAAGGGCATGTTCTTCCACGTGGTCTCGGAGCATGACTGGAAGGAGGCAGGAGAGGACGGTATCCCCATGCCGATCGACAGGTGAGAGACAGCAGAGATCAGGGCAGGAGGACGAAGGACGTAGAGAGGAGGACGAGGACGACGAGGGAGGGGGATGTCGAGGAAGGAGGAAGAGAAAAGACGAGGACGAGGAGAATGGGGGAGACAGAAGGTCATTCAGGGTCGTAGGTACCTCAACGGAGTGCCTGTTTGCTACTTCAGGACGTATGTCGGGGCCGCGAGAAAGGTAAGGGAGATATGGAGGGAGCAGAAGGAGAGTGGGGTGGAGCAGGGCAGGAGGACAAGCGGGTGGAGGGGGCAGGAGGAGCAGGGGGTTGGGGAGGGTCGGGGTAGGAGGAAGTTGACTTGGTCCGTCAGGCCTTCCGCATCAAACTGATAGGAGTTGACGAATACTTACGAATCATCTGCGCCGCACAATCTGCCCTTGAGCAAGTAGACAGGTGGGACTTGACTCCTCCTCTTCGACCTCCTCCTCTTCCTCCTCTCTCCTCCTCCTCCTCCTCTTCTCCTCTTCCTCCTCCTCCTCCTCCTCCTCTTCCTCCTCTTCCTCTTCCTCCTCCTCTTCCTCCTCTTCCTCGTCCTCGTCCTCCTCCTCCTCGTCCTCCCAGGCCGGTGACAGCTGGCAGGGAGGACCTCAAATGGAAGGATCTTCAGCGGGACATTGACCTGTCCTACGTTGAGATCGGCCGCTTCCTGCGGCAGCAGACGCCGTCGTCACCCGCTGCTGCTGAGGTGTCGACTGCTGCTCTGTGCTAGCGGACGAGTCGGAGTGACTGTGGTGAAGGTGCAGGAGACGGAGCAGCCGAAGCAAGGATGGAAGGAGAGAGCCAAGACGAAGCTGAGGGAGGCGATCGGCGTGTTGGAGAGCTTGCAGAGAAAGTGAAAGGAGATCAAGAAGGGGGAAGCGAGTGTTGGCGGTGGGGAAGGGAGGAGGGAAGGGGGGGGTTGGAGATGATGGAGGGAGGTATTTGAATCAACAGCGGAGCGCGAGGGAAAGGGTAAGAGAGGACAAGAGGAAAGAATGGTTGAGGATGACGTGGTGCTCGACTATTTCAAGTTGTTTTTGTTATGCTTATTTAGATTTGAAACGTTTTTGAAGATCACGAGAAATAATACAGCCCTACAAAGATACAAACTCCACACGTCCCCTCTCAAACTCCCATCCTGCTCCCTGATCTCTCTCTCCCGTCTTCTCCCTCCTCATCTCAGCTCTCTCCTCCTCCTCCCTTCTCTTCTCTCCGTCACAGGAAACACTTCGATTGCTTCCCATCGACCTGGAACTTCTTCTGAAAGTTTTTCCTGATCGCATCCGTCAAATGGCGCAAACAAGACAAGTAGGTTTACTTCTTCTCCATAGCAAACCAGTTGAAGCACCTGCCATCCTCGCAATCGTCAGCGGCATCCCTGCTCCCAGATCCTCCTTCACCGCGTGTAGAAATGTTGAGCACAGGACGCGCTCTTGGCCGTGACCTCCTTCGCCACTTGCAGCAACCTTCTCTCCTCCTCCTCTGAAATAGTTCTTCCCTCAGCTTCTTCCTGTGCGTTGCCTCTGACGCCATGCAGGAGCGCAGGGTTCGTTCTCGGCGCACTCGCCTCCTCCTCTTGCTCATTGCTGTGAATTGAGTCCTGCCCCTTCACCTCCGCCGCTGCCGCCACTTCTTCCTCGTCATCCTCCACCACCACCACCTCCTCCTCCGTCTCCTCTTCCTCCTGCGCTTCCCCTCTTCTTCGAAACTTCATTGGCTGCTTCATCGCTCCCTGTAGCAACATAAGCGAGTCCTCTCCTCCTCTCTCGCCAACGACCGTCAGGTTGGCAATGGTGCCCTCTAGACAGCTGACAGCAGCTTCCATCCTCGCCAAGCGCTCGTCCTCGTCCCCTCGTGCGGCTGCTCTGTGTCGGGGAGCCTGCAAGGACCCTGAGGGAAAGACAAGGCACGATAAGACTTCTCACCTCCTCCTTCTCGTTCAGCTGGGCTCGAGCTGAGGACAGGAGCCTTGACAGCTCGACGACTTTTTTCTTCTCGTTCACAGCAACCTGAACCAGCAGCAGCTTAGCCGCAACGTCTGTCACCACCTCCTCGTCCCCGTCTTCGTCATGTTTCGCCTCCTCTTCCTCCTCCTCCTCCTCCTCCTCCCCTAAACCCTACCTGTCCCAAGAAGTCGCAGACCATGGCACCGGCGCTCCTCTCGTACTCAGCTCTGTTCATCTCTCTCGAGTATCCCTCCAGCGCTTGCAGGAGCGACCGGAGCTTGCTGATCGACTCGCAGTCCTCCTCCTCCTCCTCCGGGTCACCCAGCACAGAGAGCTTACAGAACTTTAGCTCACAAGTCGCCTGGAAGGTCTGCAGCTGGAGAAGTTTGGTGGTGAGACTCCTGACAGCCTCAGACATCTGCGAGTCTTCCTCGAGCCCCTGCCAGCTGCCGCCCACCTCCTCTAGTGTCTTCCCAGCTCGCAACGACTGGTTGGCTGATGCGTCTCGAGAGTCAACCGTGGCTGAAGAGACAAGTCTCTCAAGTTCAGCATCCGAACCTTGACCGAGCATGCGTTCTTGGATCCTGGCAAACAGCCCAGCACTTTCCTCCACGTCTGATGGCTCGCCTTCCTCCCTGCTCAACTGCTCCCGCGCCATCGCATCGACCGCTTGTTGGATGGAGGGAGGGAACGAGTAGACGGTCTGCGAGCTGTCGTTCATGAGGTGCAGCACCGAGGAGAAGGAGTCCATCTCGTTGTGGATCTGAGAGAAGCTGCGCCAGCGCTTGTTCGCCTTGTGGAAGCAGATGCGGAACCGTTCCGAGTGAAGATCAAGCAGATCTTCAAGGTTCCTCAAAACCCTCTCGTACCTCGCTGCGTCCTCGCGGGGGGCGGGAGGCTGCGGTGGAGGAGCCTCGGGAGGGTCGTCGAGGTTGAGGGAGGAGGCCTTGGACGTGGTCACGTCCCTCGTCGACGACTCGCTCATCTCTTGCTGCACGTAGTCATGGAGCTCAGCGTCGATGGCGTCGAGGGTCTGGTAGAGAGCGAGAGAATCTCCGTACCCGATCCTCTTCTTCACCTTGGGCGACTTCCCGCGCATCCTCTGAGGTGTGTGTCTTCTCTTTGGTGACCTAGACCTTCTTTCCCCTGCTGGAGTCTGCACCTTGTTCTCAGCTGGGCTCCCCGGCTCACTCTCCAGCAGCTTCTCGACTTCCTCCATCTGAGAAACTTTCGTGACCTCCAAGCTCTCATCGTTCCAGCTCGGCTTTGCGGGAATGAGCATGGCTTTCCTGCCCAGCAGGAGGGAGCTGGACGTCTCATGGATGGACTCGGACGAGACGAAGACGTGGAGGAGGAGCACGCTGTGAGCCTTGCCAGTCAGCCAGTCGGACATGAGCTGGAGCAGCCTCGAGTCTCTGTTGTGCTCCAGCTCCGTGCTGTCGTGTACGGCTGACCACAGGTGGAAGAGGGAGGGGTCCATCTGCTTGGGAGGCCCAGGGGAGCTCACCTCGCTCCTGCCCTTGTCGCACCCTAGGAGGTCAACGAAGGTGAGGCTGCTGACGACCTGCTGGGGCGAGTCAGGGAAGTTTTCCTCCGAGGTTCTCAACGTGCGAGTGAGTGTGAACTTCAAGACCATGTGGCCCGTGTGACCCTGAGAGGAGGAGGCACGGCTGCTCCTGCTCCTCCTCCTGCACGCGATCCTAAGGAGCAGAGAGCAGTCCTCCATCGACCTCAGCGCCACCTGCTTCAGGGCCTCTGTCCCCGCAGCCCTGAGCCTCCCCCTCCTGGAGTCCGCAGGATCAGCTTCAAGTAGATCCCTGACTGCATCATCCTTCAGCTCCAGGCACGTCGCGCTGACACTCCATGTACATCGACAGGTGTCTGCGCTCATGAAGTCAAACAGCTGCCGGCATGCTTGGCTGATGCATCCGCTGTCGAGCGACGACGAGTCAGTCCCCATGGTGTGAGACTTGCCGGCTCCGGACTGACCGTAAGCAACACAAACACACTTGTAGCCATCGATCATCTTGTGTACAAGAGGCGAGACGAGCGTGTCGAACACGCGCTGGTTGCTAGAGGTCTCGTCGAAGACGCTGTCAAACTTGTACTCCTTCGAGTTCAGGAAGGGAAGAGACACTCGAACCGTCTGACCGTCTTGCACGTGCACACCTCTCCTGAACTTATCCACATCCTCGTCGCTGCCTGAGGTGCAGCCTGTCGGGGAGAGGCGGACAGCGACCTGAGTGCGGTGCTTGTCGGAGCTCTTGTCCCTGATTGCTGAAAGCTTCTGTTTGATCTTGTGATACGCAATGATGGATGGTGACATGTCATCAGGTCTGCTCGCAGCCTTTGCTGCCGCCACCGGTGAAACTGCATCAGCTCTTCTCCTGGTAGCGGGGGAGCTCGGAGCCGATGCTCCCTTCCCCTTTCTCTTCCCCTTCTCTCTTGATGGTGACGACCACATCGTGAGCTTTCAAGGTCGATCAGTCACCAGAGCGTCTTCATCAGATTCTCACTTCACACTCCCTGCCACTAACCCTCTCCTCCTCTCTCGCATGCTCCCGCTCGTTCGCATCCTCCGTCTTCTCTGCCCTCCGGCCATCGCAACGGTAGACTTGCCAATCGGAATGGACCTGCCCGACGCCTACTCCCCGCTCAAACCCACGGCAGGCCCCGGGGGCCCAGCCGGGGGCCCAGCCCGGCGGCCGCCTGCCGGCGGCCCCAGCGCTGGCCCCAGCGGCGCCGGGCCCAGCCGGCTGCTGCCTAGCGGGTGCCACGGTACGGTAGTCACTGCTGAGTGCTGGCCCCGCGGGCCCGGGTCAGTGCCATAAGTTGACTCAGTGAACTTAAAATGCCCCCTGGCAACTTTTTTGGTGAGTAAAGGGACTTAGTACTGTGAGGGCCTTGGTGGAACAAGACAGTGTTCGTCTGGCGTGTCCCGTCCGACCGAGTATCATCGGCGGGTAGACATGCGCGGGCCATCGCCTGATGCCGGCCGGGCCGTTGGCACTGAGCTCGCCTTGAAGGTACGGTCGTTAGGCTGATGCCTACAGTCTGCTCAAGCCGACGTCAGTCGAGATGCATGTCCGTAGCGGAAGCAAGTCCTGGCACGAGGGGGCGCGAGAGGAAGAGGAAGAGGCGGTGCAGGACTTTGGAGCATGTTGTGCAAGGAGGAGCGATCGGACGGATATCAAATGATGAGGGAGGGGAATCCTTTCCTCCATCGCTATTCAGCTACTCTTGAGAAGAAATCCACTGGCAAAGAGAATTTACTGTCACATGTAATGGAGAGAAATGGTTCAGCGTGTGATCTTCTTCTTCATCCTGTCCGTGGCCTCTTCGCAGCTCGCAGATTGTTCACACGTTGCATAACCTGAACACCGTGAGCACAGTCAGAACCCGCTGAATCGAAGCGGGAGAAGAGAAACAGGAGGAAAAGAGAGAAGAAGAAAGGCGATCAGGCGGGAGAGGGAGAGGGAGAGGGAGAGGGAGAGGGAGAGGGAGAGGGAGAGGGAGAGGGAGAGGGAGAGGGAGAGGGAGAGGGAGAGGGAGAGGGAGAGGGAGAGGTAGAGGGAGAGGGAGAGGGGAGAGGGGAGAGGGAGAGGGAGATGCAGAGGGGAGAGGGAGAGGAGAGGAGAGTGAGAGGGAGAGGGAGA
>NW_005434655.1:618806-631799 GCF_000315625.1 Guillardia theta CCMP2712 | reverse complement strand
ACGAGCACTTGCCCTCCTGCTTCATCGACGGGAAGTTCCTCTTCGAGACTGAAGAACAACAAAGTCAGCAGGGCAGCTGCTGGAGGATTCCGATCGACCAAATCCCTTGGGCCAGTAGAACAAGCCCTCCGGGTCTTGCCAGTTAGGACGAGCCTGCGCCGAGAAAGAAACTCAGGCAGAGGAGGAGGCGGCGGAGGTTCAGCACCTGAATCTCTCCCAGGGTTTCTATGACACAACCATGGCCCACCTGCAGGGCTCGTGACGATTTTGTTCCCCCGTGTCATGAGCAGACACACCTGGATGGGAAGCACTGGCAACCCGCTTGCATCGTCCCACTCGATCTTGCACAGACCTCGCCCCCCGTTCTGCTTCGTCTCTTGCCCCGCGAGCTGCAGCGGAGGGTCAGAGACAGGGAGAGGTCACTTGCTGTTGGACCTTTTTCAGCACATTGATGACTTCCTCACAGAAACCGAAGTAGAACTTGCCGGGAACCTGAGCATGGCAAGTGAGGAGGAGAGGAGAGCCAGGACGAGCATCCTTCACCACGGGAGCAGGAGCGCCGTTCTCTCTCTTGATCCCAGCCATAGCAGGATTCTTCACAGGTGCAGATTTCATGCTGCCGTGGACGAGGGGCGAGTTCTTGGGTCTGTTCTCAATCTCGGCGATCGAGGATCGCGGAGATTCTTTCCCATCGTCTACCCCGTGAGGCAAGAACCAGACAGTCAGAGCAGCGGCATCTGAATCGTTCTTGAGCATCGTAAAGTAGTGATCGAGCCTCCGCGCTTCCAAGATCATGTTGGCGTCACTCGACGAGGAGACACAGAAGAGATCCTCCATCGTGAAGCGGTAGGCGAGGATCAAGTGCTCTGCATGCGACGCCAGGTTCAGTGAGTCCGACTCCTCACCCAGCAACTTCGCCAGGCACATCTTGCTCAGACACGAAACCTTCTTCGGGTTTCGTCTGTCCATCACTCCCGAGAGGTATAAGTAGTGGAGGCAGCAGTGACATTGAGGCATCTCAGCTTCAGAGACTCCTCCGATCCACTCGTCCTTGCTGTTGACGACATTGCTCATGTCCCTGGGGATTCTGAAGCACTTGGGCCTCTTGGAGTCGGGGATCGACGAGTCGCAGTCGCCGGGGCAAAGGAACCTCCTCTCCTCCAACTCCCTCCGAGCAATGTACAACATCTCCGACTCGATCCACTCAGAGGCGCGAGCGTGAATCGCGTCAGAGAAGTTGCGATGGGCCAACGTCATCACCAATCGTTCGTGCGAGAACACAGGGCTCCTCTTTTTGCATTTATATCGTTCCACTGACGCACGACCAAACGGGAGCCAGTCAGCTGGAGCAAAGTTGACGGCCTCGTTGCAGTTGAATCCATGAGAAAACCCACCGTGATATGACTGAGGCATCGTCACGATAAACTCTCCAGGCCTCTGAACCGTGTGGTACACCCTCACCCCTCTCTCCTGAAACACCTTCGGAGAAATCATGGTACAAAGCTTGAACAGGAGCTTTGGATCCTTCTCAAAGAGTTCCGGGACCTCGTTGTAAAATACTTGCTCGAACTTCTCTGCTTCACCACCAGGCACGCCATACCATGTCTTGCCTGCTCCATGATGCATGTAGTTGATGCTGTAGAGGTAGTTGTCCTCGTTGTGCCAGCAAAAGGTTGAAAACAGCATCCCAACGTACACCCACGGCGCTGAGACTCCGCTGATCTCGCCATTGGGCGAGATGTATTTCAAGAGCGATGCTTCCTATGACAACCATCATCTTCTCACACACTTCTGCTGCAGGATCAGTACCTGAAGCGGAAGGTTGTTGAGATTCCATGGCGATTCAACATATTCCTGCAAGTAAGAAGGTAAGGACACTTACCACATCTCATCACGTCAGCACACAGAGACAAGAGACATACTTTGTCTTCCGGCTTGCAGTTTGTTGCTGTAGGGAAGCCACTTCCGTGACCAGAGACGTCAAGATCGTTTCCATACTCCACGCGAAGCATCAAATCTAAAAATCAGAAAAGCATCAGATTGGAAGCTCATCGAACTGAGTGAGATGCACCTCCACCGTCGACCACCCTCCAGTACTCCTTCTCGACGTCCTCAACGGTGACAGGCCTGATCAAGACACATCACAAGGTCTCTCCCCCACCTTCTTTCCTCACCTTTCCCAGTCGCTGAACCACTTGCTCTTGAAGTCATCCGCTCGTCGTCTGAAGGAATGGAACGTGTAGAAGCCTCCTTCCCCGAAACCAAAAGAATCGCCCGCATCTCCTTCTTCTCCCTCCTCTCCAGCGTTTCCTACAAGAGCCATCAGGAACTTTCAACTTGTCCTCTTGAGCCATCGAGACCTGCAGCAGCCGCCATGCGAGCGAAGCGCTTGCGGACCGTAAAGAGAGGTTCCTCCTTGAGCTCTTCTTCAGGCTTCAGTCCCTGCACACTTGTTTCAGACTTCTTCACTGACTCAAGACATCCTGCCGTCCAACCTGCGAGATCGCCATCGCATACTTCTCCAGATACAGACGATAAACATCCCTGCGCAGACTTCAGTCACCTCGAGGTAGCGATGGAGTGACAACAATCGCCAACCTGATTCGCTGCGCTACAGGCCCAGACTGGCTGTTCTTGCCTATTTTCAGAGAAGCTGCCACATCGTTCCATTTCTTCTCTTGGTCCACCTTTGTCATGCCCCCTGGGAATCCCGTCAATCGGTTCAAAGTTGGAAGCAAAGGCGATGCGGACCTCGTTCCTCAACTATCTTGTACAGCAAGTGCAAGTCCACTTGCCTTCCGTCGATGAACGGAATCTGCCGAAAAAGAACAATCAAGCCATAGCTGATGGAAGCAAGAGGGACATTCCGACCTCAGCAGGTACCGACAGATCTCGCTTCTTGTGAAAATGTCTCAATTTCCTCAGGAAATTTGAGCTTGGTCCTTGGCGATGGCGAAGTTGATCAATGGATTGCACGCAGGTCTGGAAATGAAAGGAGTCTCCCTTTTCCTTGATTGTGAACGGACACTTCCATTCCTTGGGAGGGATAATCTTGATAAGGCCAGCTTCCTCTGCCTGCAGTCGGATGCTTTCGATGTATCGCATCGGATCGCGGAATTCCTCCATTGTAGGAAAAAACGTTGGTGCGTCAGGCAGCGATGCTAGCTCATAGTCGACAGCACATGTATCATTCACTCCATTCTCGACCTTGGTAGAAATCCGTTGGGCTGGACCTGTGTTGGAGTCCTCGTTTTCTGGTTGTGTCTGCATGAATGCTTGCCGGAAGCACGAAAGCTCCTTTGTTGATAGGACCTGTGGTCAAACGCGATCAAACTTCACGGTTGCGCAACTTACAAGCAAGCAGTACCTGGACAAGTGTTTTCGAACTCTGCTCTGCCTGGAAAAAGCAAGTCTTACAAAGAGACAGAGATGAAAAGAACCAATACTAGCTTCAAAAAGATCCAACTTCCCATAAACATGTAAAGATTGTGATTGACAAAGGAGGAGGCAGGAAAAGAAGGAACTTTGGAGTCTGGTCTGAAACAATCCAAGAAATATTTCTACTAAAGAGACAGCATTCCGAACAGAATCAAATCAAGCACATGTCATCTTGAGACAATATTGCCGCTTCAGAGACAAAGTCATTGAACTGTAGTGTTGGGTCAGGAACAGAAGGGCTTTACATAAACCTCTCAGACACATTCAAGCTGCTTTCTAACAATCAACTAACACCGTCAAAATGCTTCTGCTTTGAAAACTATTCATGCGTTTTACAGGGTTTTGATGAATCCAAATCTCCATGGCACCAATGAATGTACGATGAGAAAACTCAAGAAAACAAGACATTCCAAGAGATTACAAACCAAGTCAAGATTACAAATATCAAACAGCATAAAAGCAGCGAATACAGCAAGGATGGATGTGGACTTGGTTGTTGGGACAAAAGGGTGTAGACCTCCGAGAAGAGGAAGACACGACAAAGTAGGAAACAGTGAGAAAGAAAGATATGTTTTTCAAACATCGCACAAACGAAAACAAGCACGAGGAGAAGGAGCCCTGCCAGCTACGCAAGAACAGAGATACGAATAACTGATGTCGGAACACAACCAAGAGCATCGGGAAATGCAGGTGAGGTAGAGGAGAGAAAAAAGAGGAAGAGGATGAAGGAGCAGAAGCAGAAGAAGAAGCAGCAGCAGCAGATGGAAGCGAGGGAGGAGGAGGAGGAGGAGGAGGTGGTGGTGGGGGGGGGGGGATGCAGGGGCGAGGGGGGTCATGGGGAGGAGGAGGAGGAGGAGGAAGGAGGAGGCATGAGATCTGTCTTTGACTTGCGGAGAACAATAATGCATCAGAGAGGCAGCATCGCAAGAACAAACGAAGAAGCGCATGGCAGAATCGGCAGCGAGCGCGAGAGCAGTAAGACCAGAATCAGTATTCAAAGTCATGACAACAGCAAAAGGTTGCCGGTCGAACATGGCTGCCGCTCCATGCCGCCTACCCTCTCAGCACTCATCAACAGCTACCATGCATGCAGAGCATTCGTACACGGGGGCGCATGACAAGCAAGAAACACAGAGGGAGGAGGAGGAGGGGCAGGAGGGCTAAGGAGGAGGGGCGGCATTCCAGTTTCAACCATCGCACTCTAGGCGGTGATCTTGACTCGCAAAGTCGCCGTCGGCGCGATAAGCGCGCAGCAGAAGGAAATAGAGCCGGCGACAAAAAGGAGCCGCCGGGGCCCGCGGCACGTTAAAACCGCAGCCGCCACCCTGACTTGAGGGACTAGAGGACGGGTGGGGAGGAGGAGGAGGAGGAGCGGGATCGTGAGCAGGAGGAGCGGGAGGAGCGGGAGAGGGAGGAGGGAGTGGATAGGAAGGAAAGTTGGATTGAAGTGATAGGCTGCAAAGTTGAACACAGCAGCACGCATGGGAGCGGCGCGGAGGAGGAGGAGGTAGGGGTGGGGTAGGTAGAGGGGTGGGGGGTAGTGCAATTGATTTGTTGGCGATGAAATGCCAATTCAACGAACAGGGAAGAGGGAGGGAGGGGGAGGGCGAGGAGGAGGAGAGGTAGCGTGCTATGAGAAAGGCTGGTGCATGAGGGGGCGGAGGATACACCATCCTGCTAATACATCCACCTAGTTTGCAAGCAGACATGCGTTGATTTGCGCAATGCAGATTATACCAGGCAGACTGGTGATAGGGGTGGTAGGCCGCGAAACGCGGGGATATGACAGGAGGAAAGCGAATGATAGCAGCAGAAGGAGGAGGAGGAGAGGCGAGGACGATTTGAGGAGGAGGAGTGAGGGGGAGGACGAGGATGAGTCCCTGTGTCAAGACTTGCTGAGAGTCGGATAGAGTCTTGTCGGCAAGGGGTGCATAGGGTATGACCATCGTTCCATTGGTAGGGTCGGATGATCGAGCAGGGGTAGAATATACACGGTGGGTACTTCACCTTGATAGAGGGTGGGGTACAGATCACAAAATGGGTAAATGTGCAGCAAAGTCTATAAGGGTGGGGTACTTGTATGTATAATGAGGGGGTGCTCGAGGAAAGATAGTGGGTCATATGATGACCCTACCCCCTTGTTAAAGTTGATTATGTTACGTAGGCGAGGGGCATCATAAGGGCCCTAAGAAGGGGTGGGGCTTCGTAATTGCTGCTAGGAAGGGGTTGTAAACAGTGGTCATGGTCTGGAAAAGAGGGGGTGGGTGTAGGTGACTCATTTTAAAACAAGTAAACCAGTGGTGGGGTATTTTCTGGTAAGGTGTCCTGTCAAAAGATGGGGTACCGAGTACCAGGGGTAGTAGTCATCACCTATTCCCCCACGTATTTGGATGGTGACCTTTACAATACTTTTATAAAATTTAAAACATTTTAAACAAGACCCTCATCCCCCCTCCACATCCTGACCCACATCCCTCCACTGACCATTGCACTGGTAGACCTCATCCCTCCTATGACCGCCCGTCATGTATTCGTGCTGTTTTTAACTAAACTTTGAGTAAACGACTTTCAAACCTGGAAAGCGATGGCTGCGACCAGGAACTGAGGAGGAGCGGCGGAGGGGACGGAGGTTCGATAAGATATGAGTATACTGTAGTGAGAGAGTTCGAAGGAGGATCACAGCCTGCCAGTGGAGGAAGGACTGCCTCCGAAGCCGCAGAAATGCCTCATTGACTATTGGTGGCTTCGACCAATACTCGACGACGTAGTGGACCCCCAAGGCTCGACCACAGAGAAATTGAAGCACGAAGGAGCTCGAGCATGAATACATCGCACGATAAGAATGTTGGTAACAAAGCAAAGTCCATGCGTGAGCGGCAATTTCTTGGCCTTTCAAAAGGCAAATTTCAGCCTGACGGCAGCAGGAGTATGATGCCGGCTTTACAGAGACTTTCTCGCAAAATTTTTGACATCTCACAAGAAGTGGATACTATACGTGACAAACTTCACGAAGTTCAAACTGAATTTTCGATGATTATCAGGAACAGCGTCCAATCAAAAGAGCTCGACACACATAGAGCCGCTCATTCTAAGGAGACTGAAACAGACAGGATCCCCAAACCTACGGGCCAGCATCCAGAAGAACCGTCAAGCAAGAGGGCAAAGCAAGCCACGGACGCGAAGGATGATGATGGCGACATGTCGGACGAGAACTCTTTGTCTGACGAATCTTCATTTGAAGAAGTTTTGGCCTCCAAGGCCACTGCGCCGAAGCAGGTGGTGCCCGTTAACCGTGAGAACAAGAGCCAGCTGGCTGCTATGAAGCCAGCAGCCAAGCACGCACAAGGAGGACAAGTCGTGCAGAAGGGGCAGGGAGGGCAGAGTGTGCGGGGAGGACAGGGAGGGCAGGGAAAAGCAACGCCAAGTTCTTTTCGGAAGGTGAACTTGAGCCGGCAGGCCATCTTGGACGAGCTGAACCTTCTTGGAAAGCGGATACTGGACATTGAATCTCTTCGGATTATTGTTGACAAGTATGGTTGCTCGAAGGAACAAGTCCTCACAAAGATGCAAATTAGCCGCCTGAGCGAAATGTGGGACGAGTAGATTGCGGGAAGTGAATTGAAATAAATCTCAACACTTATGTGCCTTTCTCAAAGATGTGGAGGTATCACCACTGAGAATCTTCACTTCTTCTTTCCTTTACTTGGAATGAATAAATCTCCGATCTGTGTCGAGTTCATCACCATATCTCCTCTCTGGAACTCCTTGACTATCTTCTCCAACCCAAAATCCCTCACCTGATAAAATGTTTTTCGCTCAGTCTCAGGCAACACAACCGAAAAAAAGTACGTTTCGAGCGCAATTCATCTGAGGGTTCGAAAGATCTTGAATGCAAATGACCTGGCCCTGCTCTTCACCCCATTCGACAGCTGATTTTAACAATGGTTTTGCATTGGTCCCTGAGATAACCTCTTCGTTCCAATCAAAATCCTGTTGTCCATCAATCCTTTTCACTTATCACATTCATATCCACCTCCGCATAATACTTGAAAAACTTTCCCAGAAGCTCTGAAAGGGTCTGGACGTTCTCAGAAACCCACTCGCGACGGCTGGAGCATAGGACTGGTCAATGTTGGACGGAGCAAACAGGTGCGAGGGCTGTTTGCACACACAACAGATCAACTCACCCTTGAAACTTCGAATCCTGCAGCAATTGATCTCGACTCGATAACTTCAGTACATTACCATGGATTGGTTTGTTACAGTCCAAAATCGGCAAGATCGGAGGTTGGATCCTGACACAAACCAGCTCGTGAGTGCTGATCGCAATGTTGATGGACTTACGTTTGACAGAAGTGCAGAACCAGAAGACAATAACAATACGAATTCATTAGATTCGCTCCGTCATTGATGCCCCTTGTTCTGGACCAATGCTTCACGAGGATGGCAAGCTTCGAGATTCTGTCAGTCCATGCAACAAACAAAAACAAGAGAGTAGCATCTTGAATGCAAAGGCCAAGAGAAAGGGGGGAAAAAGGAACAGAAGTGCAGAAGTGTTGGGGATAGAAAGCTAGATACCTGTCTGAACCTTGAGTCCATGTTCGAATATCTTTGAAGGAGTCTAGCCTGGGGTATCGGGGCAGCATTTCCAGTGGAAAGGTCAGCCTTGATCTACAGCCAACCTCTTCAGAACATCACAAGGTAAGGATGGCAGGTACGTTTGTGTTCTTGTCCTCCAGCTTGATCAGGGGCACGCGACATCGCAAAATTGCCAAACACTGACATTGAAGTCGCTGACGGAGGACCTTTGAGAGTCTCTTCAACAACTTTCGTTTCGTTTCAAGTCCCATGTCCTGGAAGCCAGTTGAGAAGTCGAACGGGCCAGCAGGCAAAAGGCTTTTCTCACCTGATCACCAATGCAAAATGTAATGTCCAAGTCGCTATCAACTGTCGCACACCCATAAACTGTTGATCCGTACAGAGACAGTGTGGTTGTCGGCCCAAATGTTTCCTTAAGGACACTGTGAATCGAGTCAAGAGCAACTGAGACAGAGGATGGAAGAGAGCTGATAGACCTTCCAAGCTGCAAGACGAATGAGTTGATCTTCAATAGCATGCTGTCTTTTGACTCGACACTTGATATCACTCTGCTCAGGTAAGCGTTCTTGTCGTAACACTCCTCGGCCTTGGGCGTACTGGAGGGAGTATGTAGCATCACAGTGGCAGGCAGGTGGTTCACTACAACTGCATCCGCCTGCTTCTCCGCCTTCTTCTCCGCCTTCTTCTCCGCCTCCTCTCCCGCCTTCTTCTCTACCAGCCTCCCCTCCTTGTCGGTTCCTTGATCGGACATGGAGGCTACAGGAGCGGTCAGAATCGGCAAAATCAAAAATAAGTTTGAAACTTTGATTCAAAAAAAAACTCGCGGCATTGAATAAATTTCAAAGCTTCAAAGTTTCAAAGTTTCCCAGCATACAAAGTTTGAGTAATTTATCATGGCCGCACGGAAGTTTTAGAAGTTTCCAGCATTGAAAGTTTGAAGTTTTCAGCATTGAAAGTTTGAAGTTTCTTTCGCTCAATTCGAAATCCTTTCAGTCCGTTGACAAGGAGGAACTTTACTCCCGGGAGTGGGTACTGGGGGAGCCTGTTCGATCGAGTACTTGAGGCTCAGGTGGTATGTATAGCCTTTTTACTTAGAGAGGAACCTAATAAATACGGTACCATGATACTAAAGCATAATTCGAACCGAGAGCAATAATATTCCCAACTTCTGCATCATATTCCCGGGCCGGGGGGTAGGGTAGTGAGACTTGACTGGCTTCAGTCACATGGCGAAGGAAACTAGTGAGGTCGAGAAGGGAAGAAGGGAGGGGAGGAGGAGGGGAAGGGAAGAGGAGCAGCAGCGCAGGTCATGCAGCTCAGCGGTTGTGAGGGAAACACCCGTGAGGAGGAGCGATGCAGAAGATCGTTCCGGCGTCCTCTGACACGAGCCGCTACAACTTTGTGAATCGTCTTTCGTCCATGTTCACCAGCTCACTCCTGTTGCTGCCAAGTTCCATGACTCAAGGCGCCCATACCATGAACTACATTGCATGTTTGAATAGTTTTTGGTCTTCCTGGATCATTTTGTTTTTTTGTGGCTCTCCATCTCACCTTTCAGCATCAAATTTTTCTCAAAGTTGACTCCTCACTCCCGCAATTGCTATCACTTCCTGGTGTGACGCCTCATTGCTTAGCAGGATATGTGCCAAGAGTGACGCATTTTCCGGTGGATTCCTTCAAAGACAGTAAGTTCCGACAAGGATTGCGTGCCTGCTGACATATCTGTGTAGATGGAGGGCAAGAACGATGCTTTTGTCCTGTAGAAATCCTTCGTTTGCGAGGCTCAGTAATCTGGATCTGGCGCCCGTGGAAGCATGAAAGCTTCTTCTCTCTCTTACATCCCTCCTCCTCTCCCCAGGATGACCAAAGGAGATGGGCATGACAGCTTGACAAAAGACATGTCCGTTCCGCCCTCCAAACCTCTGCCGCGGGTCCCGAGCTCCCCAAGATCAGTGGGCTCGACGAGCCAGACGTCGGCGGGGAGGAGCAAGGAGTACAAGTCTCTGATGCTCAAGAGATCGGACGGGCCTCCGGGGAGCAAGTGCGGCATCGGGATCACGTTCTGGAAGACGTACCCGGTCGGCCCCTTCACCATCGCAGCCCTAAAGGAGCACGGCCCTGCTGCTGCCTCCTGCCTAGTCCATCCTGGCGACCTTCTGCATGCTGTGGACCAGATCTCCGTCTACGAGAAAGTTCCGGACGAGGTAGGGGGCAGCGAGCCTCCCGCATGCAGGTTGACGCTGAAGGGTTCTGCAGGTGACGCAGATGATTATTGGAGAGCCCAAGTCCACTGTGGTGAGCTGGGAGACGAGTTGTGCTTGTTCCCCGTCATGGTTGTGATGGAATGCTGGCAGGAGTTGCTCATCTCTTGCAGCCACGGGACAGCAGACACACCGCAGGAGGAGCAGGTGGGGAACTGTTAAGGCCGCTGCTGCTGTTGCTGCCGCTGCTGCTGCTGCTGACCTGTGCGGCAGAAGGGACCGGAGCGAGACGACAAGAATTCTCCGCTGCTCGTCAGCTCTGGAAGTCGCGCAGAGACGATGGAGCACAAGATCACATCCTCCCCTTACACCACCCCCACTAGCTCGACTATCATGCGATCGCTCCCCTCTCGCCCCTCCTCCCCCTGGTCGGTCGGGCAGGGGCCAGGATACAACGTGGCCGCAGAGATCACTGGGATGAACCGTGAGTACATGAGCCCGAGGAGCGTGGAGTCGAAGCTGAGGAAAGATCGCGCGAGCCCAAGGAGAGAGGAGGAGAGAAGGGAGGACGACTTCTCGCCATGGAGCAGCAGGGAACATCTTGAGAAGGAAGAGGAGGCGATTGAGGTGTTCAAGGAGAAGCTGGACCAGGTGTTCAAGGAGCTGGAGAAGGAGAGGAGGAGAATAGATGAGCTCAACAAGGAGAGGAACGCCAGCATGGCTAAGATCCAGGCTCAGGCGGCAGCGATCAGGGGCCTCAAAGGAGACAAGGAGATGCTGACGGCGAGGGTGGAGCGGCTGCAGGCAGACCTGAGGGACCAGGAGGTCATGACGACTAAGTTGAAGGATGTTGAGATGCATCTGGAGGGGTCGAAGAAGAAGTCGGCAGACTTGACGAGGAAGCTGGTGGGTTGAGGAGGAGAGGAGCACGTGCTTGTGGTTACTTGAGACGGCAGGAAGAGGCGGAGAAGAAGCTCTTGTCGATGCAGAGTCAGTCCGGTCAAGCGAGGGATGTGCAGAGACAGGTGAAGTTGGTCTGTGCTGCGATGAGAGTGAGTTACAATGTCCCCGCAGCTGGATCAAGTCATGCTGGAGAAGCGACAGCTGGAAGAGAGCATGCTGAAGATGCAGCAGGGCGAGAAGATGCTGCTCGAGTCATCCCGCCAGGCGATAGAGGTGAGACTTGCTGGTGAAAGTCAAAGAGAATAGTGATGATCACGATGATCATGGTAACGATGATGATTCGAGGAGGAGGAGGAGGAGGAGGAGGAGGAGGAGGAGGAGGGGGTATTTGACCTGACGAGTTGATCGAAACCTCCCCTCAGGAATTGAGCAAGCAGCACAGCCGAGACACGAGAGATGCCAACGACAAGGTTGAGCAGAGGGAAAGAGCCAAGGTTGACATGAGGCTGATCAGGTTCAAAACCTTCAAGACGAGCTCAAAGTTGTTCGACGGATCGCAACCCTGAGGGCGATGAGGATCGCGATTTTACAGCAGCAGCTAGAGGAGCTGACGTCCAAAAGCAACCCAGGTAGGAGAGGAGAGAGAGAGGAGGTCCTACGAGATGCGAGCAGGGCAGAGGGGAGGGGAGGGGAGAGGTGAAGGAGAGGTGAAGTGACAACGAGGAGATGGAGTGAATGACTTCCTCCTGTAGAGAACGTGAGGGCAAAGGAGGACAAGATCGCGCAGCTGGAGGAAAGCATCAGCAACATCCGCGATGAGAAGAGGAGCGAGCAGGAGAGGCTGAATACCTCGCTGCAGCAAGCGAACTCGAAGCTGGCAAGATTGCAAGTAAGAAAGAGTGTGGTTATGATGTAATTGCAACCTATCTTTTCTTTTGTGATGCGGCATTATGTTGAGTTTGATTGATCACGGAGTACTCGTATGTGTGTGGCATGAAAGCCATGTCATGTGATGCGATAAGATTTTTCACGCGCCCCTTGCTTCACGTTCTGACCTCACGCATCTCGCAGCTTGAAAATCGAAGACTCCACCGATTGTTGGAGAAGCGACTGGACATGGAGGAGAACAGCGATGAATCCTCCAAAAAAGATTCTAAAACAACCAGGTGATACTCTTCCTCTTTGAATCTCTCTCCCTCCTCCCTCCTTCCTCCCTCCCCCCTCGTCCCTCTGTGCTTCTTCTTCCTCCTCCCTCCTCCCCTTCCTCCTCATCTCACACTTCTCCTTCAGTTCCTCCAAGTCGCGGGGAGAGGTCAGGCCTGAGCCCCAACCAACACCACCGCCACCGGCCCTGGACATGACGAGGAGGAGGTGACAAAGTCGTCTCCGCTTCCCATCATCACCGACACCCTACAGCCTTGACGGCTCCTCCAACAACCACAAGTCAAGCTCGACCAAGAAGTGGTCGCAGGTGCAAGGAGGCAGGAGATCGCAGGAGGTTTGTTGGCTTCATGGCGGCTGTTCGCAAGTTGTTGCTCCTCATACTCATCTGTCAAGGTCTCGGCGAAGAAGCAATCCAAGATGTCTTCTAGTTCCGATGAGGAAGAACTCAGATTCTCCTTGTCTATCAGGTGGTCACTCCTCTCCCTCCCTCCCCTCCTCTCTCCTCCCTCCTCCCCCCCCCGCTCCACCTTCCTCTCTGCCCTTTGTTCTTCCCTCCTCTCTCCTCCCTCCTCTCTCCTCTCTCCTCCCTCCCCCCTCCTTCCTCCTCTCTTCTCTCTCCTCTCTCTCCTTTCATCTCATGAAACACTCTCTCTCAAAAGGTCAAGAAACGAGCCTGAGCCTGAAAGAC
>NW_005434655.1:588236-616527 GCF_000315625.1 Guillardia theta CCMP2712 | reverse complement strand
AAAGAACCCTGGTTAGAAAAATTCTGACGTTGGGTTTCTCTCCCATTAGCCAATCGGAAGCTATCGGCGTTTGGGCTAGAGTTCACCAGGTCAGACCCGATTTCCTCTTGTACGGCTCCCCCTCCTCCTTCCTTTCCCCCTTCCTTTTCCTTTCCCCTTCCTTTCCCCCCCCCCCCCTCTTATCCCTTCCCCTCCCCTCCCTCACTTTCTTCTTCCTCTTCCTACCTCCTTTCTCCCTCTACTTGGCCCTTTCCTTTTCTCTCTTCCTCCTCCCCCCCTTCTTCTCCCCTTCCCCCTCCCCTGTCTCTCTGCGCTGCTGCTCTCTCGTTGTCTCAAGTCTTCTTCCTGTGAGCAGGAAAGGAGTGGACCGAAAGCCCAAGCATCTCCTGCCAGTCCGCTGCCTCCCTCGCTTCCTCTATCACCTCCAAGAGCTCCAGGGCCTCTGCCTCCCCGTCCTCCCACCCCTCCCGCCCCTCCTCCCGCGTATCCAAGATCACAGGCAAGCTTCCTTTCCCTCCTCCGATCGCTCGCTGACTTCTTCTGCAGAGCGCCTGCTGCACGAGCATGACCAGGACGAGGAAGGAAGAGGACAGGGAGGAAAGCAGCAGGTTTACAGACGGGACTCCAAGGATCTACAGGAGCAGAGGGAGAGGCAGGAGCAGAGGGAGAGGCAGGAGCAGAGGGAGAGGCAGGAGCAGAGGGAGAGGCAGGAGCACAGCAAGCAAGGACGTCAGAGCTCGCAGTCGTCTCCTGCTGTGGACCGGATGAGCTCCTCTACCGACAGCGTCTCTGCTGAGAGCCCCCCCCTGCCACCCCCGCCTGAGCCCCGTCACAGCCATGGGGAGGCGAGAGTGTCGGAGAGGAGGATGAAGTTCCTGATGACCTGAAGATGGTATGGAAGGGACCATGAGAAGGAGGAAGAGAGAGAGAGGAGGACAGGAAATGAGGAGGAACAAGGCGAAAGTGAAGTGAAGATGCAATCAAGACAATAAACACAAGTATGACATGAATCACAGGCGACCAGACACCTTCTAGGGCTGTAAGCACACACCGTCTCTTCCTCTCCTGACAGCATCACAACCGTACGGTACGGCAAGGTACTGGCGGCCGAAGACTCCCACAAAGAAACACACAAACAAACATCGCTGCTATCAGCAGCTGACCGGCCGGTTCGTTTTCGCACCAACACCCTGAGCACTCACTGTCATATGGCAGTCTTGTACCGTAGTAAGTTGGCCGCTTAGTGTGAGTGAGAGAGCAGGGGGTGACCACCGTGTCAGAGTCGCAATGATCAGTGTGGAGAGCATGGTGGTACCGTGACTGGTGTTGTCTTGTGACTTTTTCGAGAGAGCAGATGAAGCACTCAAGTGGTCACGGTTTTTGTCTCGAGTTTGTTTGAGAGAGCAGGGGGGTGGCAGTAGTAGTATTAGTGTGAGGATGAAGGTGGTAGCACTCAGGGTAGTAGGGGTGTTGTCTTGAGTTTGTTTGAGAGAGCAAAGACGTGGCAGTAGTAGTATTAGTGTGAGGATGACGCTGGTATCACTCATGGCGGTAGAGGTTGTCGTCTTGAGTTTGTTTGAGAGAGCAGACGGTGTGCGTCCAAGGAAGTAGTGCAGCTCCGAGGACACACGTGAGGCTTCGGGACGCAAGCGCCCGGGTGAAGCCTCCCGCGAGAGAAATTGAGTTAATCTCGAAGGGGCATTGCCCCTGTATCAGAGATTAAGCTGATAAGAACAGATACTACACTTGATCTTAGCCAAAAGGCCGAGAAGGTATGAGCTTTCTCCGCCCCCCTCCTCCCCCCTCCTTCCCCTCTCCCTTCTGCCCCCGTCTCCGATGGCGGGCCCTTGTCCTCTACCCCCACCCCTCGCATCGTCACTCCAAATCACCCCTCCTCCTCCACCTCCTCCCTCTACCCTCCAAACTTGTTGGTGGCGGTAGGGGAGGTCACCGCCCGAGGCCTGACGCTCATGGCCGCAGGCTCTTCTGCCTTGATCTGCGGTATGAGGGCAGGCTCGCATGCTAAGGGGGAAGGAGCGAGGGTCTAGAGCTCCCTCTCAGCATTGCACGCAGCCCTACCTCCTGGTCCAGAGCAGCTTCATGCGCCAGACATGGTTGGCAGAGCCAGGAGGTCGGGAGGGGGAGGAGATGGGGAAGGGGGAGGAGAGGAGACATGACAGACATGGCACGTGAAAGGGCTGGAGGAGGGAGGGATCAGCAGGGATCAGCTTGATGAGTGGAGGATTGTGGCAGTGGGGTGTTGGAGGGACGAGAGGTGAACGTATCCCACCTGCCATGGCACTGATGCAGATCTGGAGGTATGGCAGGGAGCAGGGATTCAGAGACCAGTTCCCTAGTATGATCGTCTCATCTCGTTGGAAGTTGTGCTATGTAGAGCACCAAAACCATGCGTTGTTACTAGACTGCATCTCTCAGTACACTGGTATAGACTGGACAGAATACAATCACAGATAATGTACATTAGGTCACTAGTGCGAATCACAATTAGAACATGAAGGTTCCAGGCATTGGTGCGACGGATCCAATGTCTCCATAGTCACCCAGTGGCATCTGTTCAGCGGTTGCGCCTAGCCGGAGAACTTGGTCCACAACTTGTGGATGCATTGCAGCGCCAGAGAGCAAATGCGTATGCGATATGTAGCTGTTCAAACGATGTGCAGCCATCCCGCTCTGCATGTTCGGCGCTGTGTTCATATCTATTCAGAAATCAGTTGCTGGCATTCAGGAGCGGACTCGGTATACCTTGGGATTCCTTGCCTATTACCAACTTCTGTCCGACGTGCTGGAAACAACAAGTCACAACCATGTTATGCAGACAAGCAAAGATAATAACCTGATAGCCAACGAATGCCAAAGATGACTGTGACTGCGGAATTTCGAAACCAAGAATGGGATCGGCAGACACCCACTCACAATGCTGTTCAATTGGTCCAAAAATAAGATGTCCGCCACAGGATAGATTTTGGTCAGCAGAAGCTAGATTGTCCGAGATAAACGACCCCTTATGAACCAACCCTGCCCTGGCTATCCCATTAAGCTCCGAGAAGTAAGCCCGAGCGTGTCCTGACAAGCTGATCACAGGGTGTGATGGAAATGAGCATACAGGATCCAAGTGATGCTCAATCCTGAGGACCGAAAGAGAGGAATTCACCAACCTATCAGAGTCGCCCCAAACGTATTTCGGAGACCCGAAGATCACGATCTCATTGACATTGTAACCCATTGTCTTGAGCCTCATTCCAAGTATAGTTGAAACCGCACCTCCCAGACTGTGCCCCGTCAAACTGATCCTCATATCCTTGTTTAATTTAGGGAGAATTTCAACCATCAATTCATCTGCAACCTCTGCGAAACCTGTATGAAAGCTGACATCTTGTATCAACGATTCCTTTCGAGGCCAAACTTTGCATGCTTGCACAAAATTCGTTGCACAAACAGAACCACGAACAGCTATGACCGCTCTATCCCGACCCTGGTCGACGGATACAACTGCAAGCCCCTGAGTTTCAGGCGCTCTTACAACAGATACATCGACATCTCTGGTGCCTTGGACGAAAGTCTGATCGGCATCTGATCGGTTGGATCGAGCCTCTTCATCGAAAAGCTCTCGCACTTCTGTTTCTCTTTCCTTCCGCTTCGATCCACAGAGGTTGGCGAATCTGGCGTACCAGTGAATCAACTTCCATGTGGGGTCATCTTCCTCCGTGGCCGCTACTTGAAAGAAGTCACTCATGGGAAAACTGCCCACTTCATCATTTTTGGGTTTATGTGAGCTCGAGTAGCGGCCGATATTGCCAGTAGAAAAATTACAAGACAGGGCAAAGCAGGATCCGAACAAAGCAACGGACTTTCCAGCATGCCATCTGCCATCCTTGTTCAAAGGGTGTGTATTCCATGACATCTGCGAGCTGGAATGTCTCTTGAAATTCTTATGCCATTTATCTCTTAGGAAATTCCATGCTTCATCGGCAAGCCTTTTGCGATGGTTGGTCATTGTTAAATCCGATCAAAAGACTTGGCAGGTTGCAAGAAGATCTGACCCAGTCCTATTGATCTCCGACTTCAGCCATTAAGCACATACAGAACCTAAAGATGAGTCTCTGAGCACGAACCAGCTGAAAGCCGCGCGTTCGTCGTACGGTCCAACCGGTATTGCGAGAGCCTCCAGGTTCAAAAGAACTCAATTCACAACTCCACCTTACTTGGGAGGGAAAGATCGGGTAGTTGTGAATGTAAACTTGCAAGGGGGGGGGGGGGTTCCAGTAAGAGGGTGCAGGGGAGGCAGGGGAGTTGGAGGTTGCGTTCAAGCAGAGTTAACCTTTCTGTATGCCTCCTCTCCGCCCCCGATCGCCACGCCTCTATTCCTCCCACTGGCGTCGTACTACCCCCTGCACCCCATCGCTCCTCTAGCAAACTACCCCTTCTCACGTCTTGAAGTCATCTTCACCCCCTTTGTTCAGCTTTCAAACTACCCCCGATGCAAGCCTTGGTAATTCCCACCCCTACCCTCTGGTTTCCCCAGGAAGTACCTCTTTTGGTACCTTTACTTGTGAGTCATCCACCTACCCCTCTTCGCCCTGTTTTTCAGACCCCTTTTCTTGGACCAAAAAGTTTTTTATTGGAACTGGTACAACTAAAATATTTTATGTGCTTCTATCCCTACTTATCTTCAGTACCAGTCCTCGGGGAGAGAAGGGGGCCAGGAGGAAAACTAATAAACTTAGTATTACCTTTTAAAAACGTCACCCGAGTCACTCAGTGACTGTCAGTGTGCCCGGGCCTCACTGTCAATGACCGTCTTGAAAGTTCGGCCGCCCGGCGGCCGTGCACTGGTGCGGCCCGGAGTCGTCGGACTGAGTGCATGGATGCCAGTGATCGGATCGTGTCACAGTGTATCAGTGATGCAGTGCCGCGCTCCCCGCCGCGTACCATCTGGTCGGCTGAGCCTTTCAATGATTTTCCCGCCGCAGAGTCACTGACTCGGCGGCCTCCGACCGCCGCCCGGCCCCCCCGAGCCGGCCCAGCACCGGGTCGGCGGCTGCTCGTCGGAGAGGCCGCACTGCCGCCGTGCGGCAGTTAGTCGCTACTGCCACTGGGCAGCCAGGCCCGAGTCGG
Organism: Guillardia theta CCMP2712; assembly: GCF_000315625.1. Taxonomy (NCBI): domain Eukaryota; class Cryptophyceae; order Pyrenomonadales; family Geminigeraceae; genus Guillardia; species Guillardia theta. The sequence continues at coordinate 611,391 of NW_005434655.1, read as the reverse complement.
CGGCCGCGGCCCACCACTGCTGAGCGGGCCTGGGCCTCACCGTCTGCCACGGTGCCACGGTGACCGCCGCACTCAGCAGCGGCACTCACAGGCTGAGAGTCACGAGTCGACGCGCCGCGAGTCCGACCGTCACGGTCCCGAACTCGGCGCGTCGGCCCCGGAAGTTGCCTGCCCGGGCAGCCTCCGCCCCGGGCCGGCGGGTCCGATAATCATACAATGATACTATGATAGTCTCTCGCCTCCGAGTTGAATAAGTGGCACTGAGCGCAGTGAGCCGCAGAGGCAGTGTGATATCTAACCGATAGTTTAGAGTCACGGTGGGAGATAACCGTCAACATACTACTTACCAAAAGAACTCGGAGGACAAAATGACACCAGCCGCGGAATCCTGTGAGCCTTTTGTTCCATCCGCCCGGCTTCGTGGCAGACCGTGGCAAACTTGAAAGGAAGGCGGGCAAAGATAGTCGTCTGTTGCCTTCCCCTTCCAGCGCACTCCCTCTGGTCCTCTCCGTCGGCAGCTCGTAACCCTTCTGATCAATCACAAAGTCAGCATCGCGCTCAGGACTATCCGACAACACATCGCAACAAGCTCACCGCCTGAGATCCCAAGAAGTTTCCTCGACTTCTTGGATCTTGGGGATTTGATTGGACTTCTCGCTGACAGGAACGATCTTATTTTTGGCTTCGCGTGTATTCTTTTGCTGGGCTAGGTCAATGAGTCCCTGCTCCCTTCCATACCTCCAGATCTGCATCAGTGCCATGGCAGGTGGGATACCCAGTTCACCTCTCGTCCCTCCAACACCCCACTGCCACAATGCTCCACTCATCAAGCTGATCCCTCCCGATCCCCTCCTCCAGCCCTTTCACGTGCCATGTATGTCATGTCTCCTCTCCTCCCCCTCCCCCTTCTAATTGTGACTCGCGTTAGTGACCTAATGTACATTATCTGTGATTGTATTCTGTCCAGTCCATACCAGTGTACTGAGAGATGCAGTCTAGTGACAATGCATGGTTTTGGTGCTCTACATAGCACAACTTCCAACGAGATGAGACGATCATACTAGGGAACTGGTCTCTAAGTCCCTGCTCCTTGGTACCTAGTTCACCTCTCGTCCCTCCAACACCTCAGTCCCACCGTCCACCTCCCTTCTCGCCGACCCGCCCCTAGCCTCCACTTCAACCCCACTACCACGTGCCATGTCTGTCATGTCTCCTCTCCTCCCCCTCCCCCATCTCCTCCCCCTCCCGATGTCCTGGCTCTGCCAACTATGTCTGGCGCATGAAGCTGCTCTCAGGCTGGACCAGGAGGTAGGGCTGCGTGCAATGCTGAGAGGGAGCTCTAGACCCTCGCTCCTCCCCCTTTAGCATGCGAGCCTGCCCCCATACCGCAGATCAACGCAGAGGAGCCTGCGGCCATGAGCGTCAGGCCTCGGGCGGTGACCTCCCCTACCGCCACCAACAAGTTTGGAGGGTAGAGGGAGGAGGTGGAGGAGGAGGGGTGATTTGGAGTGACGATGCGAGGGGTGGGGGTAGAGGACAAGGGCCCGCCATCGGAGACGGGGGCAGAAGGGAGAGGGGAAGGAGGGGGGAGGAGGGGGGCGGAGAAAGCTCATACCTTCTCGGCCTTTTGGCTAAGATCAAGTGTAGTATCTGTTCTTATCAGCTTAATCTCTGATACAGGGGCAATGCCCCTTCGAGATTAACTCAATTTCTCTCGCGGGAGGCTTCACCCGGGCGCTTGCGTCCCGAAGCCTCACGTGTGTCCTCGGAGCTGCACTACTTCCTTGGACGCACACCGTCTGCTCTCTCAAACAAACTCAAGACAACAACCTCTACCACCCTGAGTGCTGCCTGTTTCATCCTCACACTAATACTACCGTACTACTGCCACGCCCCTGCTCTCTCAAACAAACTCACTGAGACAACAACTTCTACCTTTTGAGGCTATCGTGGCAGCTTTATCCTGACCCTGACTGACACTGATATTACCGGGGACCGTGTGACTGCCACGCCCCTGCTCTCTCGAACAACTTGCCAAGTCCGACCGGGCCGCACAAGTTAACACCCGTACCCTGGCACTTCTTATCCGACTCAGCATGATGCTTCCACTGGGACTTCACAGAGTCATTGTGAACACCGGCCGGCTCCAAGCCTCCGAGGCTCAGTTGAAGCATAATGGCCCGTCGGGCATACCGTAGTGCTCGGATCGGACCGTGACTGAAGTTGAGTCGCACAGCCGCTGAGCGGCCGGGCCTGCTGAGTGGCAGCCCGCCGCGGCGGGGGCCGGCCCGGAGCCTGACCCGGGGCGGCGGGGGCCGGGGTCGGCGGCGAGTCAGGCTCCGACGGGCCCGCATAGCGTTGACATTTTGCTTTTTCTGCTTTGGGCTGTATGTTTTCCCGTGAGGGGGTTGTTCTGCTTTCTAGGTGGATTGGGGGGTGGCGTGTTTGAGGATTTCAAACAGGGTCCAAATTTCAGGTTTATAACTCTGATGTTGTTTTCCAATAAGATATTTTAAACTGTATTGTGGAATGGTTGAGTATAAACAGAGAAGTAGGGCTGCACCCCAGAAGTTGCACTGAGATCATGGGGTAGTCGACTAACTAATTTGTAGAGCCTTCTTATGGTACAATTTTATAAACAAGTTTGAACGACCTCTCTACACGCCATGAGCCTCCCCTTGTTCGGGGCACGTCGCACCGCTCTGTACTGCCCTAACCATGGCTCGCAAACAGCGAGCCCGCGGCAGCGTGTGCAGACATCAGATGTTCACCGAACCTCCTCATGGGAAATTCCTGAGGTGTAGAGATGATGATCCTTGAGGAGTGCTTCGTACAGTGCGTGGATCTCACGAAAAATCGTTTGGTGAGCGAAGAGCATCAATAATACAAGTGAAAATCACCATCACAGGGATACGTTGCAATCGAAACCGGGTTGTGAAATACCCTAAGCTATCTGCGATGCATGACAGGGAAACTGAGTTGGAGTAGATGGATGGAGATTACACACAAGACGACAGGGAATCATCATCCGACGGTGACTGGATTATTCAAAAGCCGTACAGTCACCAGTGAGCTCAAGAACACATGTCTTCACGATGATGGCTGATAGGCTCGCAAGAAATACAGTGCATTTTAGCAGTGAGCTGCTCGATTGCTTGAAACCACGATGATCCACAGCACTATCGAATGATAACAAGCAAGTCCAGTGGTTCGTGAAGGATTCTTCATCCGGTTTTCAAGGATGTGTTGGAACGATGAAACATGTTGCAAATCACCAAGGTCTATGCCATTTGATCACATGATGCATCATCTAAATATTACTGGTGTGAACTTGCATCAGATCGTGTGTCCATCAATGAGCCGCTGCCAAGCAGATGAAACGGTCACAGCAAACACGAGCACTTTGAAGATGCTGATATTCCAGGCCGTACAGCATTTATGATGTGGCTACATGTCACATGCTTCTTGGTTAACACAGAAATAACTTCGCCAGGCAAAAGATGGAACGTCGTCAGGATTACAAGGAGGTCGGTTGTGCTTTTACCCAGATTGAAACGCTTGTAATAAAGATATGATCACCTGAATGTGGAATTCTGTTTATTGATTCACAGTGTTTGTGGTTCGTTTACAATCATCGAGTGTTTGCTCTGTTGAACAAGGCACCCCTCTGTAGAGCCAAATGCGACAAGAACTCTACTGTTGCATGGTAGCATTGCGAACTGTCCAAACAAGGCAGGATTGATTCGAAGAATATCTCATTTATTGATATCAGATTCATCTGCACATTGTTTCATTTCTAACTAGGTTTCTGCAGCGTTGTGGAAATGTCATGACAAAGGAAGAACTTAGTTGCAGTGCAGAAAAATCATCCAACGTCATGAAACATGGAAATGCAATTGTCAATCCACTTGATCATGGGTATAGTGATTCATGATCAACAACGATGATTCAAAGTCATCTATCCTGGCAGGTAAAGAAATCCTTTGTGCAAACGTCTCTTCATGCATCATTGAACGGTTGAGCATGTAAAGCTTTCTCTATAGAAAAGTGAGGTGCATGAATCCTGACCGTAAGACTAGAAGAATTGAAAGTGAGTGATGACATGAGAACACATATCTAGACAGCAAAGTCGCTTAAGGTACAGTTTGATACAAATTTCTCACAAATCATGCATTTGAGCTCAACGTTCAACCTACGGCAATTTGAAAGAAGGGTCAATCAGAGTTGATTCTGTTCAATGGTGAATCTATCATTAGTTGCTTAGCTGTTCATGAAAATTTCATCTTGTCTTCGAAGAATATTTTCAAGTACACACGCGGATTGTTTGTACCTAGGGTGCATATTCCAGTACACGATGGATGATTCAAACCTTGGCCCAACCTGCAGAGTTGAGAAAGAAGCTCGATCATCTCTTACAGGTATGATATGAGATCTTCATCTCATTCCTATCTCAGTTGGGTTGGATTCGAAGTCTCTCAATATCGAGGTTCATCCTCGCGAGTCAGGAAGGCACCATTTCATCGCCTCTTGCTCGTCCAGGGAGAGGGGGCTTGGGGAATGAGAAATGGGGGCTACCCCCTACCCCCTATCACAGAGTTTCAAACTGGTTCAAAGGTGGGTAGTTGAGGGTGCTCCATACCCACCCCACCCCCCAACGAAAGTCAAACGGAGGGGTTCTCGGAAGTCGAAGTTCCGACCAGTTTGGCCCTCGTTTTGTACCATATAAACGCTGCAATATTAAGTTGGTACCACAGATACTTCTAAAATTCGTACTTTTACTTTGGTTTGGCGTGGTGAAGTGTCCAAGCAACCAAATTCAAATCACCCTACCCCTCTCTGGCCCTGCGCAGCAACGATTTTCCTAAGAGCGAGTACCCTCCTACACGCCTTCTCAAAGTAGGGTACTCCCACATGGCATGAAATGAAGGGACCCCACAGGCCCTTCGAAAAAAAAAAATCTTGCCAATTTTTCCTATGAGCGCCCGGCCGGAAAAGCAACGCTATGGCCGGCCCGGCCGCGCCCCCGCCGCCCGGCGGCCGGCCGGCCGTCCGATCGGACCGTCCTACCCGTCGGGCCGGTTGTCACGACTGACTCGGATCGGACCGTATCACAATCATCCGAATCAGGTCACCGTACGGTACGGTCGCTCGGAGCCGCCCGCACGGCTCAGACCGGCTGGCGGCGACCCGGCGGAGCCGCACTGCCCGGCGGTGCGGCGGCCGCGCGGCCCACCGTGGCCAGGGATGCTTTTCCGTTACAGACGTTGCGAGCTCAAGTCAGTTAACTTTAGAGGCAGGTGAAGTTGTTTTGACAGTACTACAGGAGGACTACCAGGTTGAAGGATATGCATACAGAAGTATTAATTTCTCCTACAAATATTATAATAAAAGTTTTAAATACCAATTATTTCTGAAGATATTTACTTTTAATATCCCCTTTTCAAGAGCTGAGGAATATTTCCTCCACCTACAAGCTAGGGTCCTGAGTACAAGCGAAGATAGAAAACAGAGCATATTCAGTACAAATCAGTCAGTCAAATCTGTAAAACTCAATTTATGAGAAAACAAAAACAGTTTTAATCCCTCTACAATCTTAAAACTACATCCACAGGCGCCCAATGGCGGTTCCCCTGTAGACTGGACACCTTGGGTGGTATTGCGCTGATCGTCACTTATTCATCTCTTGTCTGTTCTTTTGGGTTTCAACCTCACTCTTTCCTTTACTCACATACTTTGTCTCACTCTTACCTCCATTCTTGCAACGCGATTGGAAACTTGGGCTGTTCTGTAAGGTTGCTGCTGTGGCAACTATCGGCGACAGTGATGCGCAGTCAGCTGAGCCTTCCTGTTGGACCTATGTCAAGGCAAGCAAGGCAAGTAATCTCTTGAAAGTTTCTGTGGCACTGCTGTTTTCAATCTAAGTCTTTCGACTATGTTTGAAACGAATTAAGAGGACAAGGACTAGTGTGTAATAAGCTTTGCTGATTGAAAAATCAAATCCAAGAATGGCTAAAACCGACGATGGAGAGTTTCAAAGAGTCAATGGATTTGAAAGGCCGTTTGATACTCTGCAACTACTTTCATGGATCATGTTTTCATTTATGGTTTTCTCGTTTTTCCTGGTTGTGATGCCTTTGGAGGAAGATAAATCACGTTTGATAGCAATTACTATTGTTTATGCTTTATTGCTACTTGCTGTTGTCTTATTAGCTGCCAGAACATCTGCTCTCAATCCCGTGGACAGAACTATTGATGAGAAGCTACAAGCAACGCCAAGAGACGTTCCAACGGGAGATTTGCTCTATTGCAGTTACTGCAAGTGCAAGGTTCACAAGAGGAGCAAGCATTGCCGACTCTGCAACAAATGCATAAGGAATTTTGATCATCACTGCAAGTGGCTCAATAATTGTGTGGGGTCTGTCAACTACCCTCCTTTCTTTATGCTGATATGCATAACTTTTCTTTTCACTCTCCTTCATTCGGTTTGGAGTTTTGTAATTTGGAAGAGATTGTGGGACGAAAGGAGCTCAAAAGCCTACTTTTATGAGTCTTTGCAGTACTTCCGAGGGTCTTCGCACACTGGACTTCTCGTCTTGGTTTTCATTTCATTCGTTGCAGCGGCGATTGCATGCATCCTGCTGCTGCAGCTGGTTCTGTTCCACATCTATCTCCAGTACACCGGGATGTCTACGTACGATTACATTCTCAGTCGGAGGGACAAGAAGACAAGGCAAAAGAACTTACGCGAAGCCAAAAATAAGATCGTGCCTGTCAGCGAGAAGTCCAATCAAATCCCCAAGATCCAAGAAGTCGAGGAAACTTCTTGGGATCTCGCTGAGATGCAAGCGGCAGAGAACCAGGCGGTGAGCTTGTTGCGATGTGTTGTCGGATAGTCCTGAGCGCGATGCTGACTTTGTGATTGATCAGAAGGGTTACGAGCTGCCGACGGAGAGGAACAGAGGGAGTGGGCTGGAAGGGGAAGGCAACAGACGACAATCTCTGCCCGCGAAGTTAAGTCCGACGGTAGCCTCGGAAGAGGAAACGGCCCGAGACGAGGAGGAGAGTCAAGCTGCGTCAAATTTGCCAAAGGAGAAGAAGCTGGGAAAGCTGCGTCCTTTGCCTGTAAAACTTGCGAACTGATCCGAACTAAATGTGATTGAGGATTAAAGTGCATGTAAAGTAATCATCATCCGATGATCTGAGCCGCGAGCCGTGACGCCGCCGGGTTGCAAGTGAGTCAGAGGTCTCAGTTTCCAACTGTACTATCATGGCAAGCTCAGGTCACGGACTCGGGAGTTCACCGTGCCCGACTAAGCGGCAGTGCCGGCCACGCCTGCCCGGCCGGCGGCCCGCCAGTCACCGGATCGTGGAGGACAAGTTCTCAAATTGATTTGAATCGAATTTATTCGCCTTGTGCGCGCCATGGAGCCATTCACCAGCTTGTTTCCAAGTGGGGATGGCGGAAGGAAAGGAGGAGACGATGGCGAGGAGGGCAGAGAGGGGAAGAAGGAGAGAAGAAGACGACAAGAGTAGGAAGGAGGGAAGAAGAAGGGGAGGAAGAGAAGAAGGGGAGGAAGAGAAGAGGAAGATTGGGAGAAAGATATCAGAGGGGACGAGGTGATGAGTGAGCAGGAAGAATCGCCATTGGAGGACCCCGATGCGATCAGTGACCCTAACAAGACGCTAAGGGAGAAGAAGAGGCAGGAACGCGATGGCTACAGACAAACTAGCTCATGTGTAGTGAACAGGGGTCAATTAAGGACATCGTTGTCAAGAATCCAGTGGGAGGGCGGGAACGAATAGAGCATGAATGGGAGAGGGAGGGAGGGAGGGAGGAGGGAGGAAGAGAAGGGTAGTGGTGGTGATGGTGGTTGGTGGTGAGTGGAGCGGAATGAAAGAGGTTGGACGGGCATGGGAGGAGGTTTCCTGGGTAGAGACTGAGAGTTCCAACAGATGTGTGCAGTTCTACCGTCTAAAGCGTCGTAGTGGGAGGACGATGCCTATCAAGACGATCTCCAAGGAGCTTGTGAGGGAGATCTCCGCAAGTTATCCAGACCTCAAGGTCCTCAACCTTTCAAGCAATGAGTTAGTCAAGATCGAGAACCTGGAGCCCTTGACGTGCTTGACGAGGCTGAACGTGTCGTCCAACAAGATCCTGGTGAGCGATCCCACATGCTTCTCGGTTGAGTGAGCATGTTGGTTGCAGGTCCTGAACAACTTGTGTTCTCTGATACACCTGAAAGAGTTGTATGCTTCGAACAACCAGATCACATGCGCAAACCTCGAAGGATTGGCAAGCCTGGAAGTGTTGGACCTCAACTCGAACAGTGTCGAGCGGCTAGAGGATTTGGTGGGCCTCGGTGCACTTCAGAATCTCAAGTCCATACTGCTCGATGGCAATCCCGTCGTAGACTCCGCCGATTATCAGCAGTTCGAACAATCTCGCTTCCAACGAGTTGTCGAGCACTCTGAGTCCTTTGGCGAGGCAGGAGACTTTGCTTCAGCTGCCACCAGCGAGAACAAGCTCGACGATGATGACAGCTGCATGCAGTGGAATGCTCCTGCTCTGAGAAGGCGTGTTGAAAGCGAGGGATTGGATGTCCAGACAAGTTCTCTTGTTCAGATGAAGGCCAACACAGAAGACTCCCCTCCGTGCAAGTGTGAAAAAGGATGTCAAGGTGAGCCGGACGGCAAGAGATGTTCCCTTTCTCACTCGTGATTGCAGCGCGTTGGGAGCAGCATGATGTCGGCTGTCAGGCAGACGTCAACGACGAACAGGTTCAGAGGATGGCGGAGAAGAATGATCAACTTGAAAAGGCCCTTCTCCACAAAAGTGAGCTCTGCAACGTAAGCCCATCCTTGTGCTCGCTCCCCAACCTCTCATCCTCCTGCCACTGCAGACTCTGGAGGTCAAACTTGAACGATGCAACCACGAGCTCTCGTGCGAGCGAGCCAGGGTGCGGAGCCTTCAGTCCGACGTCTCTCAGCTGGAGCAGAAGCTGGAGGAATGTGACAAGAAGGTAGCTGAGCTGTCCTTGGCCCTCAAGGAGAAATCGTCGGAGGTGCGAATGTCAAAAGTCGTTGCTGTTGGATACAAAATTGAAGCCATGTGGCAGATACAGAGCCTGAAATCCTACATCTTTACCAAGGGGGCTGAGACTGAGGAGCGATGTGAGGACTCGTCCTCCTGTCAGAACCGAACTGAGGAGCATGGGGAGGTGCTCGTGAGAGAGGTACGAGCGAATGCAGGACGCTTTCAAACTTGCTGACGGGATGATGCAGGACTGCGATGGTGTGCAAGACAGGATTCGGCTGTTGGAAATGCAACTTGAAGCCAATCAAGAGATTTTGAAGGTGCAGGACAAGTGGATGTCGGAGTTGGAGAGGAAAACAACTGAAGTGGGCAAGAGCCGCGGATGGAAAGGCGAAGAAACGCGGGATGTTGTGAATGAGTTCTGCACAAAGATGGTCAAGGAATGGAGAAGCCAAGTGTTTGCAGTGCTGTTGGAGTTGAAGGCAAGGGAGAACACTTACGAGATCGAGAAGGCAAGACTCGTCAGGCAAATCGACGAGATGACTGATGAGGTGGGCGAGGGAGATGAGGCAGAGAGTGTCTAACATCGGAATGATCAGTTGACATTGCAACAATCTCAAATCGAGAAGTATCAACAACGAGAGGTATGCCGTCTCCTTCCCTCCCCCCCCCCTGCTACTACTGCTACCGTACTCCTCCTCCACACCTTCCGTCTCTGCTCAGATTGCTCGGCAATCATCAAGAGGCCACACTGAAGACTCTTCTGACACTTCTTGACAGATCTCGCTCAAGGCGGAGGCGCACTTGCGGTGTCAAGAGAGAGATATGGAGAGGCAGAGGGTTGCGACCGCGGAAGATTCCTTGACGAGGATGAAGAGAAGCATCACCACTTTCGAAGAGCAGCATGGGGAGGTTGCTTCAACCCTGCAAGCTTTGACCTCCATGTTCAGCAAGATGCACGAGACGGGTGAGCGAAGCAAGAAGAGCAGACCGAAGAAGTATCGAGACGAGATAGAAGCGATTTTGGCGACCTGCCGCGTGTTCAGCGAGCTGGACGGCAAGTTGACGTCGTTCACGCAGAGGATCTGCTTCGCTTCCCGTCGCATTGCTGTTGCTCAAGGTCTCTTCCGAGCCAGAGCGCGAAGATGGTGCGCTCCTCCAGACCCCGAGCTTCATAGGCCCGTGAACAAGAGCAGGAGTCAATTGGCTCAACATCAGGCTCCTGGTCCGGTCGAACCCGCGGCAGTTGTAGTGTCGGGCAAGTCAGCTGGAGCGCGGAGGGACTGCATGAGCTGCCTGTCACTTGATGGAGAAGTGAAGCGACTGCTGGACGAACGAGAGAAGTTGACCGGGTTTGTGCAAACAGCCGACGCGAGGACGGCAAGCAAGGTCCTTGTCTGTGATGGACGCCATGGCCCCGAGTTGACGGGTGAACTAGGTCAAGGAGATGCAGGAGCTGATGTCGAAAGAAGCCGAGCAAGTCAAAGAGGAGTTGGAGAGGGTCAAATCGTTGTTGAACGAGACCTCTCTGCTCTTGGCCGACGAGCGTCAGAAACTCTCGGTGAGGTGGTTGTAGATAACATGCCGTCTGAGGGCCTTTCAGGCTTGTGAACAGTGCGGGCTGGAGAAGGCGGAAGAGATCCAACGGCTGGCAAGAGAGCTGGCTGAGATGAAGATCTTGCTAGAGGCCCAGCGGGAGCAGGCTACCTTCGACCTCAACAAAGCGCATGAAGTTGCTGAAGACTCACTGAGAAGGCTGAAGAGCGAGAACCTGCAACTCCAGAAGGAGAACGGGAAGCATGTTGTGCATATCCGACAGGTTGTGAGTGTCACTTCACTACATGCCCGTAAGCACCTACACCAGGTCGAACGACAACTCTCCTGTCTGCAGGAGAAGACAGACAAGGAAGACCGACTGAAGTTGTCGCTCATGGAGGACAGACTCTTGGAAACCCAGGAGGCTCTGAAGGAGGTCTGCTGAACTCGTGCCTGAGCATGTTTGTTTGATACTTGAGCTTAGATGAGGAAGGAGAGAAACGCAGCAATGGCCACGTTAAGGAGGATGCAAAGGGAGGATGAAGCGAGGCGATGGCAAGGGAATGACAGAGGGCTCCATCGACAAGTAGCAGACGCAGAGCTTGAGTCTGCTCGTCGACATTCTCCGAGCGAGCGGAAGGACCAAGCAGTTGAGGCACAACAAGTTCTCACTCAACCGCCTGGTATGTCAACTTACCGTCGTTTGCTCGTGTTAAGTCAGTTTTCTGCGATACAGAACAAGTGTCGGGACACGACGAGCGAGCTACAGCAGCCGCCTCTACTGCTCCTGCTCCTGCTCCTATTGGGGGTATACCATCAGCCAAGACAGCAGCACGTAGCGAAGAAGTGGAATCCAAGGTGCCGCCTGACGCCATGGTTACCTCCTCTGACACAGCTCCAGGCTTGCTCCCTCCCATCAAGCTCCAAGATCTGTGAGGAAGACGTAGAGGAAGACGTAGAGGAAGACGTAGAGGATCCGCCACCCCATTCGAAGCTTCCTGATGACTCGATCCTGTCAAGTGATCCCACGCCTCAACGCCACAAAAGCGGAGCGAGTGGGAGCATGGAAACGAGGCTTGAGAGCCTTGCAGCGACCGCCAAGCTGCTTCTGCTGGATTGAAGGCTGAAGGAGCCAAGATAGGTTGATATTGGAGCGGGACGACAGGAACTCTTATCGACACGGAGTCACTTTGGACTATATTTTGGGTAATGTTTCAAATTTGATTTAGTTAGATTTCAGTATAAGTACATCGTTATCATATCCACAGGTGGATGCGTGATTGTGCTGTTTGTTGTGTCCGAGTGAGATAGGTCTCATAGAATTCGGATCAAGAAGATCATAATGTAGGCCAGGAGGATCAGCACAAGGAAAACTTGAAACAGAATGAAGTATCGGCTTCGCGAAACTGAGTAATTTACCTGGTAGTACAGTGAGGAGAACGACTGAGTCTAGATAGAATTAACTCACCTCTTCCGCAGCATCTGGTGGATTTTCACGGGGCACAGGAATTTTCAAACATGGAATCTACGTGCTTGGATTACTTCATGCGCGCATGTACAACAAAGGTGTTCACCTCTGACTTGCAAACTGGACAGAAAGACTTGGAAAAATCCGAATATTGTGTTCTCAACCATCTGCAACGCGAAGATCAGATCTGAAAAAATTGAAAAGATGAACATAAGATAACAAAAGAAGCGCTAGCGCACACAACCCATGTCGTACCTTTGAATACAGCTTCGATGGAAAAAATGTTGGCAATCCAGTTTCACGATATCTTGTTTCAATGAGAAATCATCCAGACATACAACACACTGCGATGAATCCATTTCCGATGGCTGAAACCACCATTCTAAGCCATGCAGAACATCTATCAGACTTGTACTCACATCATGTGGAACGATCTTCAGGTTTGCTACGCAGATGTCGACATGTGCGCTGAAATTTATCGCCAGCCTTCAAGGACCAACATGTCAGTCTTTGACCAAATTCCCTGTAACATTAAGTACCCAGCATGGATCGAATGTCCAAGTATTCTTGTAGGCTGCAAGAGCACGCAATCAGGTTGCATTGAAAAACTAGGAATCTGATCCCAGTATACATACCTGCACTTCTGCAGGGGAAGTCGAATTCGCAGCTTCATCTTCTTCAATCGAAATGGCTACTTGTTCGCTAGTTTCTTCTCTCTTTTCAGTTTCCGCGTGGGTGATAGCTGGCGAAGCTTCCTCCATCCTTTGAGGATTGTGGGATGGAACCAAGTCTGTTCAATCTTTGCCCTGGTCACTTTTCCAACGTGAGCACAGGAGACAGTAGGCAGTAGAGGCAGGATCGAAAGCAGCAGACAGTAGTAAGGCCTTGTAGACGAATAGCAGGCAGAGTCGTTCAGATCTTCACTTGCAGAACGCGGAAGGGCACGGGAAGGGAAAGGTGGCAAGGGGAGGGGAGGGGAGGGGGAGGACCTGAAAGTGACTGTGTAGTAAGGAATAGTAAAATATCTCTCAAATAGGGGTGATTTTGATAGGAGGTACAGGGGTGGTTTCGGGGGTACGGCAAAGGACATGTGTTCTGTTCGTATCTCGTGGGAGGGTGGGTGGTTCTCTAAGAGTGGGAAGACCCTGATAGGAGGTGATGACATCAAACGTGGGGCTGACGGAGGGGGTGGGGGTGGGGAGATTGTGGGGTGCAAATGACCGTAAAAGGGGTCGGTGGGGTAGGGTTGCGATGGTTCCACGGTTGTTAACTGGGGCCTAAATGGGTAGGGTGCCACAAGTCTTTATGTACCCCTGTTTCCTTAGATCATTTCCGGAATATGTACGGGTCATTACCTGTGAAATTCGGGGGTGGGTGGTCGAGGAGGCACATGATGATTTTTGGAAGTGGGGGGGGTGGGGGGGGGGGGGTGGACGCCCCTCAAAATGTTAATTAACTGACAGGGACAACTAGAAAAAAAAAGAACCCGTGTAGTAAACATTAAAAAAACATAAAATGAAATCCGCCTCTTACCGCGGCCAATCGCTCGTCCTTGCCGAGGGTCGGGTGGAGGTGGGAAGGGTGGGGGTATTAAGGGGAGAGATGAGGGGTTGGGCATGGTTCTAGAGTTACCTGCCAGTAAAGTTACCGGAATGACTTCATGATACTGTTGCGCACCAACCACCTAGCGACAGCCCTGGTGAAGGGGGTCCGGTACTGCAGGGTTGGTAACCTTTCAGGCAGGTGTTGAAATCAGAAGCTGATGGACTTGTTGACACGGGATAGTCACGACGAAGCTTGAATAGGAGGACATACGTGGGAAGGGCGGCAACGAAGGAAGCATATCAGAACAACATCTCGACAGACAAGATGGGACTTGGGCCGACCAAGTGGTAGCGATCGACGAGCCTGAATGAAAGAACACATTGCGGGACAGTTATTATGCGCCATGGTTGAGACCAGTGCGGGCAAGACCGTCAGAATAGACTGAACCAACATGGTGGTGAAAGTAGCGTGTTGTACTGCAATAAAAACGAACATCGATGAAGAGAGGACGAGACTGAAGAGTTTCGATGGCTCAGAAGAGCAACAGTGTGGCGAATGTCTTTTGGCGTCATGTCGTCCGGAGGTACATCCATGCCGGCAGAAAGAGGCAAGCAAGATCAGTCTCGCTTCAGATGCACCTCGTCTCTCGTCCCCGAGTGTCAGTGGGGAATCTAGAAGCTGAATCTATCGTAACGACTCGGACTTGGAATAAACTCATTTTCCATCAAAGTCCGAACACGTCTGCTAGCGCTATCCTCGACACTTGATCCAATGCTGATTCTGCTCTTCCACCAGGCCGCAAGATGTCACAAACGTTTTAGGGTTGAACAGGGATGTGTATGATTTATGATTCTAGTTGGTATCAGAGCGTTTCAAGTTTTGGGCTTCACTACTATAAAAGATTGATTGAATGCTTGACCGGCCATTGTCATCCCTCTAGCAAGTACTCCTTGCTTTTGAATACTTCCAGAAGTTGTTTCTTGCTCATGAATTCGGAAGATTTTTCTGATGGAGAATGGTCATACGATCCAGCATCGGCTTCCCACTGCTCATCCTCCTTATCAGGCAGAAGAATCGCATGCTTAGAATTATGTCCCCGCGCATCTATGTCGACCTGGTGAAACACTCCTTTCCGGTCAATGTCTAAGATCGCTTTCTTCCTGGAGCCTAGAACTTGCTTTAGGCAGTATTCGGCATGATCCACGCTGATGATCTTTTCCCCGTCAATGCTTACAATCAGATCTCCGACCTTTCAAACTTGTAAGATAAGGAAAGCAGAAACCTCTCACAGATCTCAAGTCCTGTTTTCTACCTGTTCCTCCACGCAGAAAAGTCTATGGTTTTATCTAACACCAGACCTTTCGCTCGCATTTCAACCCACGTTTTGACTTACACAGAGTTGTCGTTGGTTGGATATCAAACTTCCAGGCATGATGTCTACAACTTTTGCTCTTTCTGTAAAAATATCAATATCCGCTGCCAAGATCACTCCCAGGATTTCTGAATTTCAATCATCACCCTACTGCAACACAAGAAGGAAACACCATACCGTTTTCAAGAACACTTTCCATCAAGTTGGCATTCGCCTCTTCGAATTGTGTCAGCGGGTCGGAAATTTGTCGTTTTTCCCGTTTTTCCCTTGCTCTGTACCAAGTCGGTTTGAAATTGTTAGCACGAAGAAAGTATCGTTCTCCACAAGGCACCTCGCTCCGATTTTCTTGTCGTCATTGAAAATCTTCCTCGATGATTCATTGCTATGTAATGAATCGTTGTTTCTCTCAGATGGTGTCGTCTTCTGTACGTGCTGATGAAAAATCAGCGATCTAGACAAGAAAAGCACTAGTGAGTACACACCTTTGGATTCTCCACAGAGATCGAAGGTGATTGGTTTGTTGGCAACTCGTTGAACAACTTTGGATTCTCCACAGAGATCGAAGGTGATTGGTTTGTTGGCAACTCGTTGAACAACTTTGGATTCTCCACAGAGATCGAAGGGGATTGGTTTGTTGGCGACTCGTTGAAGAATCCTACATCAGGTACTTTAGTGTTGCTCAATACTCTCTCTGTTGTCTCGGCCTTCTCAGCACTCTCATGCTTTGACTTCTCCAGCGCCTTGTTCCCAAACCGCACCAGATCATTTGCCATGACTCCATTCTGCGCAAGGACCTCTCAGTTGAAGACATTCTCTTGCTGCCTGTACCTCATAGAAAGCGTCTCTCCATTGCAGGCGCATGGTCTCAAGCTCCTTCTTCCAATCGATAAGCCAGTTCTTCAAGCCATGACCAACCTTGCGCAAGTTTTCCAACAGCTCTCCCTGACTTCTCAAGCTTTCCTGACTGTTCTTCTGCCAACATCGATGCACTTCTGCAGCTGTGGCCGAGACTGCCTTCATGTCTCCCTCCTCTGCTGCCTTCTGCAAGCGGGCGAGCGCTTGTACCATCACTGTTCGCTGAAACATGTCGCCCACACGCACACGATGCATCAAGGCATCATTAGTCAGGCCCTGCAACCCTTGTGATGAAAGAAACTGGAGCAAGAAACTCACATCTCGTTTCCTGACCGTCAGCCATACCAGAGAGCCTGGAAGGTCGCAACCCTTCATGGCTTCCTCGATGTTTTGACTGCTCACTTCCTGCCCGTCGACCTTCACAATCACATCACCGACGCTCACAGCGCCGCATTCCATGGCAGGACTTCCATCCATGATGCACCCTATCGAGCATCCAGACAGAATTATGCCACACTGTTCAAGACCGAGTCAAACAACAAGATCCAGAACAGCAAGTACTGCACCGTGCACTGGGGTAAGTCATCGTGCTCGCTCGCTTCTGCTGAGACCGAGAGGGTGAGGACGTCGATAGCATCCAACATGAAGGATGTCATGGAATCCTGGCGCTCAAGACTGCCATGCAGCTTCTCCAGCCTCTCCAGGCTCTGCATGATGCGCTCCTCCTGCATGGTAGACTGATTTTTCGCTGCGAGGTCGCTTGTCAACTCCGAGGGTCCGAGGCCGAGTGCAAATCAGTGGGGTGGGGGGTAGTTCGGGAGTTCCGGGAGGGGAGTGGTGGAGTGGTATCGGAAGGGGTACTTGTAGGAAACGGGACCCGTGGTACAGTTGGCCGTACGGTGCACGACAGAAGAGGGGTACTTCACTCCCTAGAATTAACTTAACTTTGAATAGCAACCTTCAGTATGCTCATATTTACTCATCAAAGTTAAGTGAAATTCATTCGGAACGATCCCGGGGGCCGGCGGGCCTTCGGTCAGCTGCGGCCCGACACTGAGAGAAAGGGCGTCCCTGTTGAAGGATCCCTGTTGAGGGAGACAGGAAGGAATACGTAAAGGGCGATGGTGGAGGATCAGGGAAGGAGGGCAGCAAGGAGGAAGCTGGAGGAGCGAGGAGATGAGTTGAGCAGGAGAGGTGGACCAAGGCCAGCACTTGTCTCTACCTGCCTGATGCTGTCTCTTCTATCCTGCTGGGTCGATGTCGGGATGGGGTGGGCAGTTCCAGGACCTTGTGTGCAAACTGCTCACGTCGCCGTATCTTCATCGTTCTACCGGCGAGGTCCCCGGGCATCAGCACTCGTCGAGCACAGAAGATCATCATGCTCGATGCCGACTAGGATGTCAGATCAAGATGATCAAGAAGAAGAGGACGACGACGACAAGGAGGGCAAACTTCAGGACCTCGCTGTCGCTCGTCGCTCATTGCTCGGTCTGATTCTAGGGGGTGGGGTTGTGGCGATGACGAAGATTTACGGAGAGTCGGAGCTGCTGCAGCTTGACTCCATGTGGAGGAAGACCTTTCCTCAGGAGAGGAAGGCAATCAGGCCTTCTGTGGACCCCACGTTTGTTTCAGATCTGGGGGACTTGATCAGGGCGGTAGCTGTGGAGGATCTTCGTCTGGTTGCGGGAGATGCCTTGGCTTCAGAGGAAACTGAGGTTGCCTCAAAGGCTGCTTCCTTCTTCAGGATGCCTGACGGCGGACAGCAAGCAAGATCACTGTTGGATGAGCGGAGGACTGTGGAAGCCCTTTGGATGGATGAGAGGATGGCGAACCTGGCTCTGTATGCGAGGATCCACACGATTGGGTCGAGGCTTGCGAGTCCTTTGAGCAGGAAGCAATACGTTGAGAGCGTTGGGAAAAGATTTTTACAGTCCTCATTCTTCGGAGGTGAATTTTCAGCAGCCAAGTACCGGGTGAAGGACCCGATCCAGGACTATGCAGTGTGGTATGAGGGCCTGAAGGAGCTCTTGCGATGTTACACCGCAAGAGGGTGAGAAGAGGGGGATAAAGAGGAGGAGGAGGAGGAGGAGGAGGAGGAGGAGGAGGAGGAGGAGAAAGAAGGATATCGATGCAGTAATCATGGTCCGTGGTCGCAGGTACGGGATCTGCAGCATCGGTGAGAGGGGCACAGGAATGCTGGACGAGATCTCGTGGAGAGGTACGGGAGCAGCTTGACACGCCTCCTCTCTCACTACAACGAGCAGAGGATCGCGAGTCCTCGTTCACTGTCTTTGTCTCCGACCTGGCCGTCAACGATGCTGCACAGGTGATCGTTACTTCTTTCTGGCGGTCCTCCTGACCCTCGGTCCTCCCAGGCTCTGGCAGGAGAGTCGATCAACGACCTTGCGGAAGTCATGCTCCCAACTCCCGTCATCGTCGAGTATCTTCGCGCCATGGGGATCCAGGTGGATGTTGCCTCTGGTATCCCTCCTGTCAGCTGAAACCTTGCAGTGCGATGCAGAAAGCTACTATCTCAGTAGCGTCTATACCAGGAATCCAGCTGACTACCATCCCGACTCCTTAGCCATTCAATTCAACCTCGCGTACAAAAAGTAGCTGCAAGATCTTGTGTCTATTGACATATTTACAAAACGACTCGCCGAGTTCTCTCACTCGCTCCTCAGCATATCGGTACCATCTGGGCGTTCGTTCTCCTCGTTGACTTGCTGGGTGTCTGTGACTGCTTTCCTGAACAAGAGTCACCCGAGCCTTCCTCGAACAGCCTTGCTCCTACCCTGACAGGGTCTTCAGCCCGAACGCCCCTCCGAAGGCCGTAAGAGCCAGCGACCTGCCATCCTCTCAGCACCCACGAGAGCCTCTACTGCACGCTACCTCGTCGCCCTCTGAAACAAGAGAGGAGCCAAAGTCAAGCCGTAGGATAAGATTCCTGGTTTCGCACAATCCCGGAAAATCCGACCTGAGGCGCGTGAGCTTCGGCGACTGCACAGCTTCGCAGCATTTGCTTCCCCTACCTTGCAGCTCTGGCGTCTTGAACATCCACTCATCATCTCCTGCCATCGCTTCGCCCCATACGGTCAGTGTGAACCTCTCATCAGCCTGCGGCACCAGCTCAGCAACCCCTGTGCGCACCCTTTCACCGACAACCTCTAGCAGCTTGATGATCGCATCGTGCCCTACTCGCGCCATGGTGCAGTGCACAGGGAACGTAACATGCCCGACGCCCCGAGGTAGAGTGCGGAGGGCATCGTCGATGTGGTCCAACTCGTATCCTTGGAGTACCATGGGGTCCAGGAGCCTGGAGGCCTACAGGAGCTGATGAGATGGAGCCAGAGAGCAGGAGGAGTCTTGGGCTCACCGCATCACTCGGCCCTTGAAACTTCAGCCAGCAGGTCCAGCCCTTCGTCCTCGTCACTGATAAGGATCGACTGCCCCAGCTACTCACCGGGCTGAGAGTGCCGGCGGGGTAGATGTCAAAACAAGCTGCGAAGAACTCTAGCCAGCTGTGTCAGAGACCTTGCATCCTCTTGCCAGAGGATTCACCTGATGGCTGGATCTGCGGCACTTTCCCTCCTGGGCCCATCCAGACATCGGCGTTTAAGAATACCTTGGAGGGTTCAATCATCAACCTGTTGAACTGGAGGGAGAGGAAGCACTCACTGGAAACCCAATGCTCTCGTTGCTTCCAGCGAGCTCTCTAAGGAACGTTAAACAAGGAACTATGCATCTC
Source organism: Guillardia theta CCMP2712 (assembly GCF_000315625.1). Classification (NCBI taxonomy): domain Eukaryota; class Cryptophyceae; order Pyrenomonadales; family Geminigeraceae; genus Guillardia; species Guillardia theta. Next base: position 591,833 of record NW_005434655.1, on the reverse strand, counting down.
GGATCCTGGTCGGGTGCCGCATCAGGCCAGAAGCGCTCGCGAAAAGGAGGGAAACGAACCTTGAAGTCGAACTTGACCCCGACCCGAGCATTGTGGGGACAAACTCGATTGTGCTCCACAACTCGTAGACCTGAGCATGCTGAGTCATCTCAAAGGGAAAACAAAAGAATTCCAAATGGATTACAAAATTCCTGGAAGGTCAAATCAGACGTTCTGCTCGGCGGATGCGCCATGACTGCTATGTCCTTCAAAGATCCGCAGCTACCCCAGTTAACATCGGCTTCAAGGAACATGACGCTGCTTCCTTTGCTGAGAGCCCTTTCAAGCTTGGCAGAACTGTTTGTTGCATGGCTCCAGATGATCTGTCCGATGCCAAACGTCATATCATCATCGGAACTTTGTCAAACATAAACTCACGTCAAGTGGATTGGAGATTCCAAAAAAATGCAGTGTTTTCGACAGATTTTCGCCGCACTGCATCGCTCTCCTGCCATATTCCCCAGATTTTTCCCATTCCCACTCCTTGCCCTGCATCCTCTCCTCATCCACGACATCGAGCAGAACTGGATGCGAAGTGCCATGTTGCTTGCGATGCTTGTGCTTCCCCTGACTGTCATTCTTCTTGCTGTTATCGTAGGTGGGAAGTCTTCTTGCGAGGATGGCGGTGGATGAAACAACCATGTTGCTCATGTTCAGATTGCGAACTCAGGGCTCTCTGTTAACCTCACAGTCCTCGTAGCCTCCGCCATAGGCTGCGCCTGCTGCCACCGCATGGAGGAGGTAGAAATGGTGAGATATGGGTTGGGGTACATATCTGTTGGGACTTGGGGGTAGGGTTTCATTTGATAAACGGGGGTAGGGCCAACTATGGTAGGGTCCTAAATGGATGACACGGGTGGGTGGAGGTATCAGTGAGGGTATTTTATATGTTCAAAAGTGGGGTACAAACTTTTTCACAAGGTAAGGGTGGGTCAGGGATGTGTGTACGGGTGGGGTGGTGATTCAAACGAGAGAATGAGGGGGTGCAAAGATTTTGATGTGGGGTGGGGGTAATCGACGCCGTAATTAGGGAAATTGGAGGTGGGGTGGCCTGTAACAGATCTATATTATTGACGGGTAGGGGTACTCTAATCTGTTACTAGACGGGTATATTTGACTAACTATTGTAGGGTGATAATGATCAGGGAACAAATTGGTGGGGTAAGGGTCTTCAAATGGGGGTAGTTGGGCGGAAACTTCCAGGCCCGCCCGGCTTCCGATGCTTTGAAAGACTCCCGGTCGGCGGCGTGTACTAGCAGTAACACCGTGTAGCCCGGCCACCGGCCCGGGCCCGGCGCCGGGCCCGGCGCGGGGTTCTGATCCGAAACCAGGTTCTGATCCGACTTGCAAACGTGACGCATCCGGTTCACCAGGATCTTTCGTCAGCCCAAGGCCTCCCTGTCCTTCGCTGCCGCATCATCGTGGGTGCAGTCATGGTCGGCGGCGGTCACAGCCTGCCAGTCGGAGTGATGCCCGGCCGGTACTACACTGATGCGTCGGAGCCTCCGAGTCTCATTCCAAGTTCAGGCCGCGGCTATCTGCCATGATGACTTAACTTTAGTAAACCCTACTAATTTTGAGTAAATGCCTGATCATCAGTTCCGAACTTGCTATAAGACTCGGCCTCCGGGGCTCCGAGCCGGGCCGCCGGGCGGCCGAGCCTCGGAGGGCGGCTCGGCGCCGGGGCGCCGGCGGCGGCGAGAGTCCCGGAGTCTTCGAGTAGAGGTATAGCCCTCATCCCCGCTCATCGATTTTCACGTGCGAATGGATGCAGTGGGAAAATGTCTGAAGGATGAAGGGAGGGAGGAGAGGAGCGAAAGAGGAAAGGAGCATGAAGGGATGGACTAGACTTAATCGAAGCTGAGGAGGAGGAGGGGGGGGGGGGGGGGAGCACGAGGAGCACGAGGAGAAGGACGAGGACGAGGAGGACGAGGACGAGGACGAGGAAATATGAAAAATCTGCTGAATTTGCTCTTCAGGAAGAATCCGCAAAATCAGCAGAATTTTCACGTCGACTAGATCACAAACCAGTAGCAAGGTAACAACGGAACATTGAGAGTCATCTGCCCAAAGAAGACAAGAAACATCAAGTTGGAACTCCATCCTAGCCCCCCCTCCCCCCTCCCTCCTGCCCTCCACAAGGATCCTATCCCTTGGCTGGTAGAGGCCGGCAAGGTCCAAGGAGGATGCCGTTACCAGCACTGCAGGAGGTTGTGCTGAGTGGAGGAGGGGATGATTCTACCATGAACATGTGGGAGCTTATCACGGCAACGACGATCGTGTCCTATCGTCCAGCGTCTCCTGCTTCCAAGGATGCGGTAGCTACTGTGGGAAGGGATTTCTTTGCTGTGCCCCTTGCAAACAAACCAACGTTGCATGTCTTCAACTGGAGAAAGGACCAGGTATTCTTTTCCTGCCTGCTTGCTGCTGCTTGCTGCTGCTGCTGCTGCTGCTGCTGATGCTGCTGCTCTCCTCGTCCTGCTCCCTTCTCGTCCTGATCCTCTTGTTGCATTTCCTGTCTCATTGCTCGTCAGTTTGGTCTCTTCACCTGGAAGCCTCTTATTACCTTAAGTGTCTCCTCCTTTCTCCTCCTTTCTCCTTCTTCCTCCTCCTGCTAGAAGTTTCGCTCCATTGTTTCTTCCAGTCCTCCTTCTCTACAACTTTCTCCTCTATCACTTGTGTTCTGTCTCTTTCTTAGTTGGCCGCTGGCACTGATTTCCATTCCTCCCTCCCACTCCTGCCCCCTCTGCTCCTTCCGATTCTGCAGCCGCACGCGAAGATGTCTCTTCCCGAGAAGGTTTGCTCGATCGCAGCCAATGCCGACGGTGAGGAGCGTTCTTTTATCTTTTCACGGGTACCTGATGTGCAGCAGGAAGCTACATTCTCGCTGGAGCCGAGACTGGAAGAGTTTACTTGTGGGAGGAAAGTTTTATTTCATGCTGTGCAGAGGACGAGGAAGAGGGGGAAGAAGGGGAGGAAGGGAGAGAACAGGGTGGGGAGAGGGGAATGGTGGGATGGGAGACAAGGGAGGAGGAGGAGGAGAGTTGTGAAGGAAGTTTACAGGTGTGCGGAGGAGCTCTGATTCGAACGTGGGAGGCTCATTACAGATCAGGTGAAACTGCTTTGAGAGAGGAAGAGGAAAGGAGACGAACTGAAGACAGTGGCGAGACGAGGGAGAGAAAGAAGGGCAGGGCAGGGCAGGGCAGGGCAGGGCAGGGCAGGGCAGGGCAGGGCAGGGCAGGGCAGAGCGGAGAGGGCATCATTGCGGAAGAATTTGACAGCAGTCAACATGAGAGGAGCAGAAAGAGTGTCGACTGACATCGATGCAGTCACTTCGATCGCCTTCACTGACGACAGTTCGTTCATCCTCACTGCCTCTGAGGACGCTCTGGTATACAGAGAGAAGAGGAGGGGCAATGGGATCGTCGGCGATGTCGAGGACGGGAGGGGGGAAGGGGAGGGTGGGTCGGAGAGAAAGAGGATGGATGGAACATTTGAGGAAGGGGAAGGGTAGGAAGGGGAAGGGGAAGGGGGTGGGGAGGAGGGCGGAGGGGGGTA
>NW_005434655.1:545911-588136 GCF_000315625.1 Guillardia theta CCMP2712 | reverse complement strand
CTTGATTTGGCTATTTCTTTCCAACAACAAGCTGGAGAGTCTGCTGCAGGGATCTTCGACAGGCTCTCAATCTTGATTTGGCTATTTCTTTCCGACACAAGCTGGAGAGTCTGCCTGCAGGGGTGTTCGACGAGCTCTCGAGCCAGCTTGTGCAGATAAATCTTTACAACAACAAGCTGGAGAGTCTGCCTGCGGGAATCTTCAACAAGGCTACTCACTGCAGTTCTCAGGGTACGGTGACTGTATTTGGGGTGATGGAGAATTCAGGCCTTCAATGATACTAAATATGAATGAAATCTTACAGATATCATTAAATGTCATTTTCCAGGCAGCACATGACATGATGCAACGACTGAGTCTCTTGTAACCGTGGCTACACATATTATTCCATGGTGATGACGCAGTGCAGCCCACAATGATGAAAGTTTCGCGATTTAGGAAAATCAGACTGTATTGACTGAAAAAGAAAGGCAAACCGGAGCAAACAAAGGAGGACGAGGATAAAGCCTACAAACCCGCCTCAATAAAATACTAGGAAACGAAGGAGGCAGCGAAAACCGCTACTCCAACCACGCAAGCGACGGCATGCACGACAAGCAGGGGAACAAGGATCAGTGGTGGTGGTGGAGGAGGAGGAGGACTGGTAACAAGCACCAGGTACGTGCATGGAGCATGGGTAACCTCCTGGACTACTCTGCCGTCTCCTCCGCTCTCCCGTCTCCTTCCGTCACCTGGTCACAGCACACGTTGCCCGTCACTTCAGTGGTGGTCGGGGCAGGAGGATGCGAAGCTCGCGTGTGCTCCTCCTCTCTCGATAAGACTGTCAGGATTTTCCATATCCCCACTGGTAGGTTTTGAGATGTCGGGCAGGAATGCAACCTCCCCGCTCCCTCCTGCCGCTGCCGCTGCCGCTTTCTCTGCCTCTGCCTCTAAATGCGTGCAGCTGTTTCCTTGCATATTCAACTTTTTCTTGCTTCTCCGTATTTCTCTTTCTCGATCTTCTTCGTCCCTCTCCTGATTGTTGTCTCCTTCAGGTTCTTCCTTAGCCGCCATCTCTTTGCCCTGTCCTATCAACACCATCGCCCTCCACCCCTGCGACTCGTTTCTCTACTGCGGCGGTGAGAAAATCATTGTGATCTTGTCATTTACCTCCGCTCCGCTCCCCTACCCTCCTCTCCCCTCCTTTTCCTCCTCCTTTTCCTCCTCTGCTTCGCTCTACTGCTTCGCTTCTGATGCTGGCGCGTTAGATTGATGACGAGGGGACTCAAGGATTTGCGGGACCCAACAGAATGTTTCAAGTGATGATGCAGGTGTGGATAGGAGTCAGGGGAGGAATGGGAGGGCAGAGGACAGGCAGGGAGTAAGGGAAGGGAAGGGGAGGGAAGGGGAGGGAAGGGGAGGGAAGGGGAGGGAAGGGGAGGGAAGGGGAGGGAAGGGGAGGGAAGGGGAGGAGGAGGGGGTATGTGTTCGTCGGCTAGTCACATGAACGATCAGCCTGCGTGTTCCCTTGCAAGTCATCAGCACGAGAGTCTTCCATTGGAGATTCCAACGGAGGTGTTGACCACTACACATCCTTGCTTCTTCTCCTCTTCCTCCCCACTTCTCCTCCATCTTCTTCCTTCTCCCTCCCCCTCTCTTCCCCTTCATGCTTGTTGACTCTCTCATAGCATGCTTTATCTTGTCTCTCGTCTCCGCTCCTTCTTGACTCCGCTGCTCAGGTGGGAGTGGCTGCCGCCTCCTCCTCCTCGTACTCGGGTAGCAGCTCCGAGTGGAAGGAGCTTGCCATGTCTATGCACAAGTTCGTGGTCGGTCGGCTGCTGGATTCGAGCAGCGAAGAAGTGTAGATGAGGAGGAGGAGGAGGAGGAGGAGGAGGAGGAGGAGGAGGAGGAGGAGGAGGAGGAGGAGGAGGAGGTGAAACTGGAGGAGGTGAAACTGGAGGGGGAGGAGGAGAATAAACAAGAAGCTTTCACTTTCACTTCACTTTCACTTTCTATGCTGCAGGTCTTTGAGAACGTTGTCAACTACACCCGACAGCTCTTTCTTAAGCCGCTTCCCCCTCGCCCACTTCCAGTAGTTCATATCTGAAACATATGATAGTAAGTCCATGAATGTTGCAGAGGGAAAGGGGAGGAGGTGGTGGTAGTGGTGAAAGGAAGCGGGAAGGAGGGATGGACGTGGAACAGGAAAGGAGGGAAAGAGATTGTCGGCAAAGGATGAAAAAGTGCAGGGGCAGGGAGAGTAAAGGGAAGGAGCAGGAGAAGGGGGAAGGGAATGGGAAGGTGAGCGGAAGGGGCAAGGAAGGGAAGGGAAGGAGTCCCAACATGATTTCATATGATGCTTGCCAGTATGTTCGTCCTACAGAAAGTCAGCTCACTGCGGGGAGCGCATGGCAGCTACGCACAGCAGGAGACTCCAGGGCATGTCGCCTGCGACTTGTCAGGAGGGAGAGGAGGAGGAGGAAGACATGTATGGCACCTTTGGTGCATGAGATGTCTCCTTTGATGCAGCCGATGGAGGAGGGAGCGGTAATGGTGGTCGTCTACTCGTTGAGGGGTATCATAACAGACGCAAGGCGAAGGAAGTAGCAAGGGTATGACTGTGATCACAGCCGGTTGCTGCCAACCTCCCACCTGCAGCTGACGAGTCGAGGTAGCCCACAAGATTCTTCTCATCGTCGAGAGCGAGTCCGTTCCTCCTGGCATGCGGGACGCGAGCAGCATTCTCGATCGACTTGATCGCAGAGTCTGATGCGCCAACATCAGATAAGAGAATGGAACTTTGACATATTCAAAGGAAGCAAGAGCAGGAGAGAGAGCATGAGAAATAGAAAGAGAAATCAGAGGCTTCCAACCTTGCGACCCACTTGTCAGCTCTGAAACCAACTTCTTCTCGTCCTTCAAGCTTAAAAACTGCTTCCCTGTCATCTTCCCAGCAGCATCTCAACTTCTCTACCTGCGGCGCCTTCCGTGCTGGACCGCTCAGGCTGATCGAGGTCTGCTGATCTTGTGCTGGACTTGAACCAATAGAAGCTTTATGGTACGAGCCTGAAACAAACTGAAGCAGACAGGAATCTCAGCTCCTTCCTCTCCCGCCTGCATGCTCACTTGATCGCCCAGTATCTTCCGCAGCTCCTGCTGGATAGGAACGTTCCCCTTGAACTGCATCCCCTTCTGCTCCTTGGAAGCCTGGGCTCGCGAGGCAGCAAGCAGATCCCTCGTGAACCTTCACAGCTACGTCACAAGGCTTCACCATCACTACCTCCCACTTCTCACTGTCCTCCCCTCCCCTTTCCCTCCTCCCCTCCCCTCCCCTCCCCCCCCTTCCCCCCTCTTCCTATCACCCCTTGGTCTGTGCGGAAGACTCGTAGTTCTGCTCCTTCACGGCTTGTTTAAGGAGGCCAAGGTCTACTCCGTCTGTGGCATGTTAGGAGGGGTAGACTCATGCTGCCCCCCTCTACGTCACCTTTCTGCTCCCTCCCCCTCCCCGTCACCCCGGCCTTCTTCAGCAGCGCCATCCTTCGCTCCTTCGCCGCCTGCTCGTCCTGCCTCTGAAGGAAAAAGCACGTCGCGTCAGGTCAGGGGATGTTTGAGGATCGAGCCATACCTGCGAGTCCCTAGCGTCTGTGAGGAGCTTGAGATCGTTATATCCTTGCTGCTGCCCTTGCAAAGACAGCAAACTGATCCTGCCGTTCCTAGGTATGACCCAAGAGCGACTGAACTTCAAACAAAGGGAAGTCTCGAAGGGAAGCAAAATCTGACCTGTTTACAGCCTCCGGTTGATCAAAACTCGCTCGTTTGTCTCTCTGACTGATGAACAGTAGTACACCTGTCAGGGAGGATCAGAACTCTCAAAGATGCTCTGGTATCTGCAGACCAGCATATACAGCGAGAACCAGGGAGGAAGAAGTCTTCCATCCCATCGTGGATCAAATCTGTTGAGCATTACAATGTCATTCGAGTTATGCAGTATTCTTGTTCCTTACTAACGATCGCTCAAGCACAGTCTATCCCGTGCTTGCCCACTTGCTCTCTCGTTTTCTCCCTCTTCTGGTGCTTTTGCTTTCCCTTTCTGGTTCTCAACCCTCCTCTCCCTCCTACCTACTTCTCCCTTCTCTTCCTCCCTCCCTCCCTTCCCTTCCCTTCCCTGCATACGCCATGACTCCCTGACTCACCAACCTGGACAACCCCCAGGGTCAGTGTGGGGATGAGGTTCGATATAAGCTCTGGTTACAGAGCACAAGACGTGCTTCCGTAGCTCAGTCGGTCAGAGCGAACGGCTGTTAACCGTTAGGTCGCAGGTTCGAGCCCTGCCGGGAGCGAGAAATTGTTTTGGTCTGTCAGCCATGTTCATGTTTTACTATATTGTTACCTTTTTTGTTATCACCTTTTGGTTCTTGTTTGTACTGGTGTGAACAAATGATTTGTACAGAATATATTACTCAAGTTAACAAGACTACCACTGTGGTAGTCTTTTTAAAAAACTAGTTGAGATGAAAAATTGGTTGTAGAGCGAGGTGAAGAGGCAGACAGACATGCTTTGATGGATGCGATAAGGGTTGAAGGTTGAGATTCAAATCAGCAATCGATTGAAATGCTAAATGGACTGTGAGAAAGCTGCCATCTCGATGTTTAGGTCATGCTGTTAGTGTTGTCGCTGCAACGTGCAAAGGGAATGATTGTAGCACACTTTTTCTTGTTGGTCAGACAAATTATCTTGGCTGATCTCTCCCTCACGAATTCCCTTCAATTTCTAGGTGAATTCATTTGGTTGAACAAAAATGAAAGTTTTGTCAATCATTTTCAGAGTTGAAGCTAGATGCATACAACACATTTCAATGCTGATGGTTTTATTTCTAATCTGCAAGGCTGTACAAGAACAAAATGGAAGCGAGATACAATCGCAAGATTGCAGCAGATTTGAACATAATTTTTTGAGATTTGAACATTTTTTGAGATTTTAACATATCGTTTCGTGTTCGAAGATTAACTATCCCTCAACCATATCTGTCTTTCATTGTCGAGATATTGGGAATTACTGACAAACATCTGCAGATGTGGTACCCTCTTGGGAAACCGGAGTCGCCATCGCTGTTCTACAAATTGCAGGGTGCATATGGACAGAACAAGACATGTAAAGAGCGTTCTTCGCCGGGCTCACAGGGGTGGCACAAGTATGAAACCGCTCTTGTTACGTGCAGTGTGACTAATTAGACTACCATAGGGGGTCTTGTCACTCTGCGGGCTATACCCAGTTCATCAAAGGAACCCTTGGTGCACCCGAATATCGCAAGCCAGGAGAAAGATCGTCTCCTAACTTCTACATTTAGACGTGTGCCATATCGCGCGAGACATTTGAGAAATCTTGCATCGAAGGCCCTCAGTTATTCTTTCACCTCTTTCTTTCTTCCACAGTTGCAATTGAGTATTGTAGATTATAGTTGTTTGGAAATCTCTCCAATAAACTGTCTTGTTTTTATGCCGAGTGTTCTGTAAGAGCAGGTTTTGTCGAACACTTCGGTTTATTGGAAAATTCACGCAACTGGCAAATACTGTCTGTACAGCAATCATACATAATTGACATCAAAGACTCTACATGGAAACGGATTCAGTCTCGCTGAGATATCCGTTCAACTCGTTATCCCCAAAATACTCATCTTGATTTCCTGACTTGTGACAAGGCTTCTTCGTTCTATGCGATTTTGAGCGCCTGGTCTTCCTTTTCTGTAGAAACTTCTTGAACGAAGCCAGCAAATCTTCTTTGTTCTTGGAGGTTGTGATAGCAAGAACGTTTTGAAGGTGCGAGGATTTCTTCTTGAGAGTGCTTCTGAACCCAGGTCTTTTCCGCTTCCATGCTCTCACAAGAATTCTTCGGTTTGGAGGATAGATGCCGGAAGAATCCGATCCATTCGTTCTTTCGAAGTGCAATAATGCCGATCTATGAAATCTCAGAGCAGGGTTCTGTAACACAGCTTTCGCCTGGCTCATCCCCTCTTCTATAGATCTCTCAGAGTAAATGGGTGACATCACACACATTAAGCAAAGTATGTACAGGGTCGAAAAACCAAGTGAGACTCAGGAACCCTTGAGTCTGTAGGAAAATTGAAAAGAAACAGCTTCCTTTGACTTTGCAACAGCAGAGGGGTTGAGGGTTGCTTTGAAGAAGAGCGTGTCACCAAGATCACCGAAGCGAAGGGGCAAGCAGAATGACAAAGCTGACCAATAGAGGCAGGATGGAACTTTGGAAGGGACGAAGAGGGACGACTCTAGAGGATGAGACAGGGGTGGGGGTATGTTAGGGTAGGTGATCGGCAGGGGTAGTAATCCAGTGTTCCCATTCAGTGGGTACTAAACCTATGCCAGGAAGGGGTGATCATTCATTAGGAATAAAGAGTCCCGGCCAATTGGGGGTAGGGGTGGTGACCGATGCTTTAATACCCCCGGCAAATCGAGAGGTGCGGTTTGAAGACTTTCTGATCATTTGCAACTGGGGTGGTATGGGGTAACCCTAGAATGAATAGGGTGGGGTACCCTAGTAACCATCGGACGGAGGGTCTTAGAATACTCCAGAAGGTTCGATTATATGTCAGCAGCCTCTCTTTACCACACACCTTCCAGACTTCCACCGCACCACCCCAATGAGAATCACACCCCAAGAAGACAGAGAGAACTAGGGGTGGTGTCATCTTATGGGTTGCAGATGATTCCAGACTCCAATGATGGCAATGTTTCAATGGGAATAACGTCCCACCCCTACCGGTCAAATTGCCGGTCAAATGTTTTTTCGCCAGCTTTTGAAGGAGGTAAAAGCGGGGATGAGGGCAATAGGTGCATTTCTTTCGGCCAAGAGTTCCGAGTCACGCGGCTTGAGCGGGGCCGGGCCATGTGACATGCGGCCGCGCGTGGGCCCGGTGACGATTCATTGGCCGAAAGGCTTCCGAGTTCCGACTCGGCGCCGGCGGGCCGGGCGCGGCTCGAACCATTCGGAACTTCCGAAGTTCCGCGTGCGGCCCGGGGAGCGGCGGCTGGGCACTGCCAGCGGCCCGGCCCCGGCGCGCCCTAGTCACGGCGCGTGCAGTCCGCCCGGCCCCGGCCGGGCCGGCCCGGCCGCAAAGTGCAGTGTGGCGGCGCCGGGCCCCGGCCCCGGCGGGGCTCAGCTCTTCCGAATCGGAACCGTCAGTTGACGGCGGACTCGCCTGCCAGGTCGTCAGAGCGCAGTGGGCGGCGGGATCGGACCGAAAACTTGTGACCTGAAGGATTTTATCTACTAAATACTACACTGATCACTGAGTCACGGTAACTTAAACTAAGCCTTTCAACTTGGCAAGGGTCTGATGCTCAGCGGCTCAGCGGCTGCCAGAACTTCCGAAATCAGTCACTGAGTGTTGCATGCTAACAGTGCTGTGACAGAAACTTTTCAATTCGGGGGCACTGGCGGCTTTCACAGTGACTGAGTGTCGACATTCAAGTGAGTCTGACAGTGGCCGTGGGTCAAGGAAGAGAAGATCGATTCGACATCCTGCCGCCGAGGCTCTGATGCTGCAAGGCTTGTTGCCGAGTGTAAGCCTCTGCTGCAAGTAGCTGAACCTCCCTTGGCAGCTCGTGCGGCAGCGGCGACCTATCCCTCTCCTTGAGTTGATTCTCCAGCCTCCACCTGCTGTAGCTCGATGGCTTGACCCTGCTAGCAAGTCACACCAGAGAAACCGTCATCGGCAAGGCCTCACGTCTTGGGTGCGACATGCACAACCTCTACATCGGGCTCTGGGGCGTTGGTCGGGGAGGTGGAGGAAGCGCGGACTTGGAAGGTCCCAGGCTTCCGCATCCTCTCCGAGATGGTGTTCCCGCAGTCATTGCACGTGCATCTAGATGTGCAGGCAGAGCTGTTCTGAAAGCATTCGCAGTACCTGTAAAGGTCCGGGGAGTCAGAGTCTACCTCGTGAACCTGTAGCCGCTGGCAGCAGCTTACTTCTTCATGCATCGACTCCTCTTGCACTTGCAACTCAGCCCCCTGGGGCTCGACTCGTGATCATGGTGGCTAATGTTCATGATTGCGCTCTTGAAAATCTCTGAGGGCTGTGGAAAACTTCCTGATTGCCAGGAGATGTCTGATAGCATCGTCAACCACTCAAGTTTAGAACGGCAGCAGAATTCGCCCGATCGCATCACCTTGTCTGTAGAAATCATTTACGGATTTACAAAGTGCTTCAATACCAAAAGTCAGGGTCATAGTTGACGCTGGGTCAAGAATGATTGTGCAATCACCTTGGCCTCCTATCCTCCGGTCCCTGGAATCATGCAGTTTCAACGATGCTGATAAGCACCGGCGGCAAAACCACGTTTCCGGCACAAAACCTACGGGCGGATCCATGCAAGCCAGGTGGCATGCATGATCGCAGCCGTCACACAGGATCAGCTGCATTTCGTTGTCTCCTCTGTTGCAAGCTTCGCAAGTGATCAACTCGATCGCAGGGCATGCTGGGTCCCCACAAACTTCCCCCGAGCACGAGCAGCAGTCGTCCAACACTCTCTTGGGTCTCTTGCAAGGCAACGTCCCACAGTCCGAGCATGGGGAGAACTCTTGTTGTGCCATGTCGAACTCGGACTACAAAGCTCAACACAAACAGCACAGCCTTCCCGCCCTTTTATTGCTCACTGCCTTGTGTTCCCAGAAAGTACATCTCCTCCTCTCCGTTGCTCCCTCTAACCTACTTCTGCATCTCCATCACTCTCCCGCCTGCTGTCTCCTTCTCTCTGCCCCCCCTCTCTATCAGCATGGCGAACGCTCTTCGCCGCATGTCCCCGGGGTTCGGATTCTACTGGGCGCTAACTCCCCTTGCCAGCTACCTACCCGCTCCCCCTTCTGAGCGTCATATTACCCCCCATACACTACAGGAGATATTTAAGTATTATGCTAATATGATATAAGAGGGTGCCCCTTACCTTCTACCTGAGAGAGCGGGGCTGCTGGTGAAGTGATCCGTTTTTTGAAGTTTGGCGGGAATGAGGCTGGAGAGACGAGCGAGGGCGAGCGAGACACGGGGGAGGGGGTGGAGGGAGGGAGGGAGGGGGCAGCACATGGTATGAAACTTGGGAAAGAGAGAAGAGAAGAAGGGATAAGAGGGACTAGGGTGAGGAAGGTGGGGAGGAGGAAGATAAGGAAGAAGAGAGGGAGGGAGGAGGATCGCAAGGCCCGGCAATTACGTGGGAGTAGTTTGTGGTAGGAAGATTGACTGAGTTGCTCAGGTCCCTCAACCTCTCTCATGTCGTCAGAGACAAGCGTGCGGCTCGCGGATGGCGGCGAGTATGTCGGAGAGACGAAGAAAGAAGTCCCGCATGTACGAAGAGGGTCGCTTTGCAGCCTGTCGTTGACGCGGTGTGACAGGGGAGTGGCAAGTGTGAGTGGGAGGATGGGAGGCGCTATGAGGGAGAATGGCGGTCCGGCCAGTTTCATGGGAAAGGTGCCCCTGTAAGGTTTCGTAAGGGAGGAGGTCATGTCGTCGCAGGTTCCCTTTACACGAAGGACAGTTCCTACACTGGAAGTTTCTTCAAAGGGGTTGTCTTGTCCTTACGTCAGGGGACTGTCCTGACGATCTTCTCGGCAGGAGCCTGAAGGCAAAGGGAAGTTTGTTCTGAGAGTTGCCTTCGGTGTGATTGGCCTATGTTGAACCGCTGAATCCTGACTGTGTGCGTGAAGGAGATATTTCATATGAGGGTGAATTCATGAGGGGAGAACCTGATGGACAAGGTTTGTCAAGTTTGTTTTGATAGGCTTTCGTGATTTCTTGCGAGAAGGAAAGGAGGTCATAGCAGATCAACTCGAATATGAGGGAGAGTTTCGAGCTGTAAACTCTGCAACCTGCTTCGATTTTGTTATTTTGAAATCTCTTGTTTGTGTTGAAGGGGCGTCGACATGGAAAGGGCCGGATGAAGACCGCAAAGTCTGTCTGTTGCTGGCAGGGCTAAACTGACGTTGGTACAGTGGGGACGTGTATGAGGGCGAGTGGATGGATGGGAAGCCACATGGACTTGTGAGTCATTCTGGATTCAAACGATGCAGTCGATCTAAAGCCTGATGACAGGGAAAGTGTACATACAAGAACGGGGCCGCGCACACAGGTGGAGATAAGAAGAGTTTTGATTGGGGATGATGTCAAACTCAAGGAAACTTCTCCGATGGCGTGGCCTCTGGCGAGGGTGAGAACTATTGAAGTCACTGCCTATGTCTGAAACCTGCGTCAGGATTGTTTATTGCAGCCAACGGGAACAAATTGAAAGGAGAGTTTAAGAGCGGAAAGTCGGATGGGACGGGAAGGTTCGTCTAATCTCCTTTCTGCCTCGGGGGGAGAGTGATGCCAAAAACTTTCATTCCAGATGTATCAGGAAGTATCCCAACGGCGACCAATACTTCGGCGATATGACAGGAGGGACGCCAGAAGGTGAGGAAAGGAAAGTTATCGTATGGTCCCTGACGCCATGAACCTGTCAAGGCATGGGGCTCTATTGCTTTGCTGACGGAAGCAGAGTACAGGCTAGCCTCTACCTCTCCCTCTGAGGTTGATCACTGATCCTCTGGCAGGGGCGATGGTCCGATGGTTGGCCGAAGGAGGCCGTTCAGCTTGAGCCATCCGATGTACTTTTTCAGCAACGATTGCTTCTCCTTAACGAATGGGATTCCGCAGGACCCAGACCCCAAGTACCTTGAAGACCTCACCTTTGAACTTCCAGCTGCCGATGAGGTCCGGGCCGGGCCAGGTACATGCCAGAGCGATCTGAGACTGAGAGATCTTGGTAGGACACAACACAAACCGCGCCTCCTGCTCCTTCCAAGGTCGGTGCTTCAATCGAGTTGGCACTGCTTACGATCATGTAGAAGATGGAGAAGAATGAGAAGCCGGACGAGGATCGGAAAGATACTCCCAAGGTCGATCGATTCGTCGACGGGGCAGGAGCTCATGCTATTGGTAGGAGGTCAAGAAAGCTCCCTCGTCCGATGTGGCCTCCGAGATCAGCGATAGATCGGAGAGCTCAAACAAGCCCGACGATCAAGGTCAGCTGTTCCAGCCCCTGCCTTGCTGAACGGCTAAAACCTTGCGATAGACAACCCTGAAGCCAACGCTCCGGATGCGGTGCCGGTTCCTCCGAGGAGGAAAGTTTTGCCCAAGAAATGAAGACCGAAAGACAATAATCAGCAGCTGACGTGCTGCTAGAAAAATAATCCACATCCATAGAATACATATTCTTTTCCAGCGCACTGTCCCTTGACTTGTGCAAGTGTGCTAGACCTTCCTTGACTCGACTTGTAAGAGACTCTTCAGCCATGATGACGAGACCTGCTCAATCTCGTGATGCGCCGTCGGAGTGTGTCCACATGCTCCCCAAGTTTCTCTGAGCGCGACAGCAACGCCGAGGCTACCATCATCCTTTTCTTCCTCATCTGATCCTTCCGCCGGTCCACCTGCCAACAGGGTTCAGCTTCCCGCACATACACCAAGGGCCTCGGTACCTCGTCTCTACAGGACCTGAACTCCTGCATCCTCCTCATCAAGTTGCTGTCATCAAAAATATTCCCAGCTGGTGCCTCACCCTGCGCCCAGGACAAGTCCTGCAAGTCACCACAGGGTCAACAGCGCAGCAGGAGAGGTGGGCAAAGTTGATGATACCCGATAGGTCACTTTCCTCTCCGGAGCCGTCGAGATCGTTTTCGTGATGACTCGACCGTTAGACTTGTAGAGCGATGATCGCATGTAGAAACTTTCAATGAAAAGGGTAGCAGACTTTCTCAGCCGCTGCCCAGCACGATCGAGCTCGAACGACTCGAGGAACTGAGCGTCATTGGGCTGCAGCTTGAGGAGGATTCGGAAAGCATTGACTGTCAAGACAAGGAGGGCAAGACCAACAGCAGATATCAGGTAGGAGAAGACTCTAGCCATGTCAGTTTGTAGCTGTAAGGCCTCAGTTCTTGTAAGAGTCATTTGAAGGACAGCGAAGCTGAAATGCTGTGAGAACGAGGACGGCGCTCCGAAGCTCTGATCACTCCGATCCAGGATGTAGAGAGAAAAAGAGAAAAAGATGATGCTAGCGACCCAGAGGTATACGAGGAACATCAAGTCATAGCAGAGAAGATACTTGAGCACATTCACAAAGCTCATCTGAAGCTCTTTGTCAGTTTTGAACATCAAGTGGAGCTGTGCCTGACCTTCACGTTGCTGATTTTACTCAGCAAAAGACATGTTGGGGACATGAAAGTATGGTCCAAAAACCAACAAAATGCGATCATATACATTCGCACAAACATCGCAAGGACCATGAAGTCATTCAGGTTGTACCTACAATGCTCATGAACCGTTGTTTCTTGTACACAGCGCACAGATGAGCTTGCAGTCCATACCTCAAATACTTTTGAGATGTCGGAGACCAGATATGAAACTCCGAGTTCAGAATCGGCCATGGCATGATGAGCTGTATGAAAATTTCTGTGTAGAAAGCACTGCTGAGACCTGATCCTAAGGATCAGACATGGGCAGCATGCATCTCGTCCGCTCTACCTGCTCGAGAGAGCCTGGAGAAGTATCCAAGATCCTTCGAGATGTGCATCCCTCTGACCATCCTCGCTCAGGAAAACAACATGATAACTTGATGCCAACTACCTGAGCTTCTTTTTGCGCACTTCGCCTTCGTAGTAGACAAACAGCGCAAAGATTGATACCACAGACATTGTGATGATGAGGATTTGCAAGAGGTCCTTTCCTGATTAAAAGGATTCATGTTCAGGTATGATCGTTCAATTTGTGTAAAACTGAAAAAGATCGAACCAAGAAAAAGCCAAATACGCGTTTTAGAACGTTGAACTTGATCGAGATCCACGTAAATCATGCCCAGTACGATACCACAGCATGAAGAAGCAGTTGCTAGAAGATACCACCTACAGTCTCGTTTCGTCACTGACCCGAGGTATCTTGTTAAACACAAGTCTCAACGAGGTCAAACTAACTTAACATGATCTGATATCCCATCACAGAAACTAATACAAGCTCAATCTCCCATCATGCGTTTCTCTTCCTCATGGGATCTTTTTCCCTCACTTGGTCTCAGCACTTGTTTTTCTATCACTTCTCTCCTTCTCTTACCATGCTGTGAAGCTCCTCCTCCGCATCTCCTCCAGCGCCATCTTCCCGTCTTCCTCCGCCATCGCCATCCGAAATAGTCTCACGGACCTCCTCGGTGCCATCGCATCACTACGTTTGTCTCCGGTGGCCCGGCCGGTTACCCGGCGGCCCGGCCGATCGGGTCTAATTGAGCGGATGTTGGTAGACCGGAGGTACCAATCCGTTGTAGGCCCGAAGATGTCCCACCCGTCAAACTCCCTGCATGGACCCACCCCTCCAGGCTTGCGGCCCAACTGAATGCAGCAGCAAACATACGGCAAGCGTCGCTGCTTGAGGCTGATGGAGGCGGCGACTGGCGCTTGATTGTGTGCTGTGATGAGGATGGACACGTGCGAAGGGTCTTGAGCGGTCAAGTTGCCCACTAGCTCGACCTCCTCCCAAGCTCTCAGCTGCAACAGTACCTTTGCTCGGCCATGTCTAAGAGCGCCAAACAGCTTGACCTCTCCGATGGCTTTGGGGCTTCCAAACAGTCCAAACAGTCCAGCAATCAACTGCCTCCGAAACTTCTGGCAGCGGCTGCTGAGGAAGGTGCTCGAGGTCCGCTTGCCACCTCTCCGAGAGGCCAGTCGGCATCTGGGGAAGCAAGGTTCAAAGAGGACGGGAACGACAGGAATCTCGTGGCAAGATTAGCTTCCATGGAGAACATGAAGCTTGGAAAGTTGCTCAATCAACTTCAGATCTTGGGGATGGACAAACAGCATCTAGCACGCCTGCAAGCACAGCTGACCGAAGCTTTGGGTAATGACGACGATAAACAACTCCGCGTGCTCGAGCGAGCGATTCAGATGATTGTCAAGGATCAGAACTACCCTCCCATCCCCTACGTCGAGAAAGAAAAGATCAAAGAATGGGATGCCAAGAAAGCTCTCGAGCTCTCCAAGGAAGCCACTACGTACAAGACGAGTGGACCCAGTGCTTGGGTGCAGCAGGGCCTCTGGTTTGGAACTGAAGAGAGGGAGAGCCCGCGGCATGTGACCACCAAGAGAAAGGATGGGGGGATGGTGATGACAAACGGCTCCATGCTACCGTTTGATTCTGCGCTCGATGAATCCAAGGCCAAGCGGTGGGAGCGGCCGATGTTGAGCTCTACAGTCACCAAGGCGAGTGAAGATTTCATTGGTGATATTCAGATCGACATGAAGGACCATCACTCAAAGAGAGTCGTTGAGAAAGTCGTCGATGAGCAAACGTAAGTCATCACCTGCTTGCTATCTCTTCTTTTGACTCTCGTATTTGCTCCTAGTCCTCAACTCGACACTACCATAGCTTCTCTTACAGCCTTCACCGCAAAGAAGAAGAAGAAGTTGTCGGCATATGCGAAACTCAATGAAGCGGTCTGTCACTCACACGAGAATCAGAAGAGCAATGAGATGAAGTCAATCGTTTTCAGTGAAGGTCGTTTCACCGAAGACCAAGAGAAGTTGGGCCCGATGCCTGGAACAGCATTCTGGAAGTGTTTTACCATCTGTAACGTCGATAATAACAGGCAGGGATCAGATGGAGGGTATCGGCTAGAACCTCGTCTGCAGCTTCCCATCCCCGACTCCATCCTCATGTCCAACGTCGGAGGGATTCGCTTGTGGGGGTTCTACACGGACTCGGATGGGTTCGTTTGTCGCACGAGCGTCAACAAGAAGTCAGCAGCAGAATGGCTGAGCAGGCGTCGGAGAAAGAGAATAGCAGAGCTCTCTGTCAGGAAGCCCTACCGCTTGAAGGTCGTGCCATCATGCATGTGCTGTCTGTCTGCTCCTGACGGTGATAACGTCGCAGGAGAATGAACCCTTGTATGTGGTTCGCCGATCCACCAGTGCCAGCAATGGCTGTGATGTTCGCCCGCTGCTAAACGATGAGGCCCTCCGCACTTCTCTTCTTGACAGCTCGGGGTCTGGTTTCACGCTATGGCAGATGTACATCCGACCGCAAGGGTCGCACGCCGGTATCAATCGCTTCGTTCTCGAGTGCGGGAAAGAGCATGAAAACCCTCACTTTATCATACGAAACACAAACGAGGTAGCAAAGCCCAGCTCCCCCTTGAACGGCTTCTTTTGCGAGAGTTCCAATCTCAAGGGGACGCGAGCGAGTGGAAGAGCCACCACTGTTCATCGAGTACAGACTTCAGCATGGAGCGAACAGAAGGCGAAGTTTCGAGACTTGATAGACTTTGCTCTACACGTATTTCCCTTTCGCAGAGACAAGGAAGGAAACAGCAAGCAGAAATACCCTAAGCTTCTCCCCAAGAAATACGTGATTGACTTCTTGGTGGCGAGAGACGGGTCGTGGTGGTTCTCGCAAGTCGTGGTCTTACTGACTGCTCGAATGCCCCCCAACTCTCTCAGCCTGCTGAGCGACAAGACGGCAGAGGGGGATGAGTTTCTTCTTTCCTACGACTCCCTTGAGCAAGACATGCAACAAGCCATCAAGGCCAGCACCTTCTGCATGGAGAAAGACAACTCCACCTCTCGTCCCGTCACCTCAGACCTCCTTCAAGACACGGCTTCGGAGCTTTCAGACCCTCTCCTGCAAGCCCCCAGCTCGCCTGCTGAGCCTGCCCCAGACAAGCTCTCAAGCACGCTGACCTCTCGATTGGATCGCTACTCCGCCATCGGGACCATCGAGGCTCATGCGCTGGACACGATCTGCCGGCTGAGAGTGAAGGAAAGAACAAAGTTGACAGGGTAGGGCGATGGGGAAGGAAGACTCCGAGGTTGCTGACCCTTGCAAAGCTCCAGGCTATTGAAGTCAGCCATCATGCATAGAACCTCCCTTGCCATGCTAGCGAGCGGCAGGACGCAGGCTGACAAGGTGGAGCGACGCATCGCTGCTCTGACTTTGAGCCACCCGTCGGCACACAACCCCGTGAGCCCGACCCTCCCACTGACTCGTCGGACGGGAGGGGCTGACAGGAGCATGGCAGGTATGCAGCGTTGCGTTTCGATCGAAGCTCGGCCTGGACGTGTATCACGGTAGAGGAGGTGAGCAGCCGTTGATGTCGCCCTCTGCCTGACGCTCATGGGGACCTGCAAGAGGCCGGAGACAACCAGCACACCGCAGAGGTGATGATGTCGTTTATTTCTCCTCTCTCGATCTCCTCTCCCTCTTCCTCTCTCCCTCCCTCCCTCCCTCCCTCCCTCCTTCTCTCCCTCACTCTCATGCTCTCTGTCTCCTACAGTACAAGACCGCCGAGTGGACGCGGCCGAGCTCAGCCATGCACTTGTCCAGGCCTCAGGTGGATGACGCGGCGTGACGCTGCCCGAGGGCCTGACGGGTGAGCAGAAGCAGGAGGCTCGAGCAGCCATCGAAGCAGCGCAGCTCGCCCTAGGCCATCCCATCTGACCCCTTGTCTGAGCCCTGGCTGTCGGACCCTGCATGTTCTCCTCCTCTACTTGAAGCAGATACACACCGACGGGGAGCAATCGTCTCCTGTGCAGTTGAGATACCAGCTCAACCACCCTTGGTCGATGTCCGGCTGCTCGTCCGCCCGCATGCTGCTGCTGCCCACCAGCAGTCGTTGTCTGCTCTCCTGCTCCTCCGCGTCTGGGGCCGGGGAGCTTGTAGTCCCTTCCGCCTCTCCTCCCGGCCGGCCGGCCTTCTTGTACGGCCATCGCCTGACGCCGAGCCGTCGGCAGCTCGCCTTGAAGGTCGTGAGGCTGATGCCTACAGCCTGTGCTGCCTGCGGCTGCGGGAGATGAAACAACGACTCGAGCCGACGTCGGTCGAGATGCACGTCCGTAGCTCGATGCAAGGAGAAGCAGGTCCTGGGACGAGGGGCGATGGTGACTGCAGGGAGGGGAGGCGCGAGAGGAGGAGGAGGAGCCGCCATGGCGATACGCAAGTGTGTAGGGCAGGGCCTTCGGAGCTTGTGGTGAGGTGTAGCAGCTGGCGGCTTGGAAGGAGGAAGGTGAAGGGAGGAGGGCGCAGGGTAGATTAGGGGCAGAGATAATTTCAAGAGGGTTTGTTGATGTGTCGAGGGCGGGGACGATGTTGTTAGAGGAGGAGGAGCGACTGATCAAGGGAGAACAGCGGGGGAACCCTTCCCCGAGTGGGGGAACACCAAATGCACCCCACCCCGGAGGATGAGAAGTTTTTCTGAGGGAAGCAGGGGTGGTAGACGAAAACTCTCCTCCGGGTCTAATAAATCACGGGGCAGGCCCTGAACTTGGGGGTCACGGGTATACCGTACTTTACCGTGGTGGTATTGGGGAGTGACTGCTGACATACCTTCGAGTAAAGCAGCTCATAGAAAGTTCTTCAAGTGGGTACCACTCGTACTTTCCTATAACAATAACTTTAAGTAAGTCAGGTGACTCTCTCCTCCCATCATGATCAGATACTCCAACAATGGTACTGCTACTCCTCTTGTTCCGTACACGTGGGCTCCATGTGGCTAGGCTGTTGGTAACAAGTGTTTTAGGGCGACGTGCTCCAATGCCATGATGAGGGCAAAAGACCTGATTTCAGTGGCTTTACTCGAGTTAGAGGGGTCACGTGAGTCGTGGCGATGGTCCGTGAGCACTGGATAATAAACCACTTATATAGCCTTGGGAATGAAAACCTATCATGCCTTGAGGAGAGTTCTCGTCTACCACCCTTATTTGTCCCCCTAGACCAGTATACCCTACGGGGTGGGGTATAGGGACTTTCCTCCAATCGGAGGAAAGGATTCCCCTCCCTCCACATTTCTATCCGTCGTCCCTCCTTCCACAACATCGTCCCCGCCATCCGCAGCTGCTCTCCCTGGCTGCCTCCTAATAGCAACCCATGATCCCGCTGTCCTTCCTCCCTCCTCCTCCCCTCCCCTTCCTCCTTCCTCGCCGCCAGCTGCTACACCTCACCACAAGCTCCGAAGGCCCTGCCCTACACAGTTGCGTGTCGCCATGGCGGCTCCTCCTCTTCCTCTCGCGCTTCCCCTCCCTGCAGTCACCATCGCCCCTCGTCCCAGGACCTGCTTCTCCTTGCATCGAGCTACGGACGTGCATCTCGACCGACGTCGGCTCGAGTCGTTGTTTCATCTCCCGCAGCCGCAGGCAGCAAAGGCTGTAGGCATCAGCCTCACGACCTTCAAGGCGAGCTGCCGACGGCTCGGCGTCAGGCGATGGCCGTACAAGAAGGCCGGCCGGGCGGGAGGAGAGGCGGAAGGGACTACAAGCTCCCCGGCCCCAGACGCGGAAGAGCAGGAGAGCAGACACAGACTGCTGGTGGGCAGCAGCAGCATGCGGGCGGACGAGCAGCCGGACATCGACCAAGGGTGGTTGAGCTGGTATCTCAACTGCACAGGAGACGATTGCTCCCCGTCGGTGTGTATCTGCTTCAAGTAGAGGAGGAGAACATGCAGGGTCCGACAGCTGGGGCTCAGACAAGGGGTCAGATGGGATGGCCTAGGGCGAGCTGCGCTGCTTCGATGGCTGCTCGAGCCTCCTGCTTCTGCTCACCCGTCAGGCCCTCGGGCAGCGTCACGCCGCGTCATCCACCTGAGGCCTGGACAAGTGCATGGCTGAGCTCGGCCGCGTCCACTCGGCGGTCTTGTACTGTAGGAGACAGAGAGGATGAGAGTGAGGGAGGGAGGGAAAGAGGGAGAGAGGAAGAGGGAGAGGAGATCGAGAGAGGAGAAATAAACGACATCATCACCTCTGCGGTGTGCTGGTTGTCTCCGGCCTCTTGCAGGTCCCCATGAGCGTCAGGCAGAGGGCGACATCAACGGCTGCTCACCTCCTCTACCGTGATACACGTCCAGGCCGAGCTTCGATCGAAACGCAACGCTGCATACCTGCCATGCTCCTGTCAGCCCCTCCCGTCCGACGAGTCTGTGGGAGGGTCGGGCTCACGGGGTTGTGTGCCGACGGGTGGCTCAAAGTCAGAGCAGCGATGCGTCGCTCCACCTTGTCAGCCTGCGTCCTGCCGCTCGCTAGCATGGCAAGGGAGGTTCTATGCATGATGGCTGACTTCAATAGCCTGGAGCTTTGCAAGACCTCCGAGTCTTCTTTCCCCATCGCCCTACCCTGTCAACGAGACATCCGATCATCCGATCTTCCGCGCACTGGCAGGTTTGAACTGCGATGATGGGGGCCGGGCCGCCCGGGGAGTGCCCGGAACTGACTGGGTAAAAACGTACTGGCACGCCCGCCTCATGACAAATTAGTCAATTTGATGACCGTATGACTGGGCCTGTAGTGACACCTCAGCGAGGGAAGGGGGGGGGCGGGGGGGAGGGGTAGTACTGGAGGTTAGTACGGTAGTTAAGTATTTTGTCAACTTCCACATCAGGGAGAGGGGTACTTCCATGCATGGATAAAGAGGGTGGGGGTGGTCACTGTCATTGATCGGGTGCCGTCCGAGTCCGAGGGTCAATGTCCTACCCCCATCCAATTTGTAAAGTGGGTGGGTCAGGGTGGTCAGCGGTGAGAGGGGAGGTAGGGGTGGGAGGTCAGACGGACTCAGGCCGGGACTCGGAAGTTTACTATTAGGGTCGACCACCCCCCTTTCCAGGGTCGGGGCAATACGATTTTGTCAATGGGGGTAGTCACCGGGTCTACCGCCTCGTCTGACACTGCAGGCGACATCATGGCAGTGACACTAGGGAAGAGGAGGAGCCATGGCAGTGACGACGAGGAGTTGGAAGCATGGCGCGATGTTATGATCAAGGAAGAGGATGCGAGAAGAAGATGATAGATAGCCTTGAGAGTCGAGGGTCGCCCTCGATGACTTCGACGTGAAGGTGTTCAGAATCATTGTCGTCGGGTTGATCCATCGGCTTCTGGTGGTAGTCAGAGATAGATCAATCATCGAACATGCAAGAACGATTGTGCATAGCAAAATCAAACATGCAAAGTATTGAATCAATGAGTTGAAGCCTCCTTACACTAGATGTAGGATTCATGAGAGCTCTTGAAGACACTTGATGTTGGAATTCTTTGGATGAGTGCTGATTTCGTCTTGCAGGGCTACTGCCATGGCCGCTGCCATCATCCTTCAGAGCTTGCACAAGTCGAATCAGCCGGATCTATATTCTGCGCCAGTACAAGAGAAGAGCGGGCTCGAGCTCCCGGTAGATGGTCTTCTGCGGTTCGGGTTTCTCGATAGGAAGCGAGTGTCATCGACGATCACCTGGCACAAGGTGAAGGCGGTGCTGACAGCGGACACGCTCTTTTTCGCAAAGCAGGACTCGAAGATCGTATCTGATGAGATCCCTCTGCACGAGATCGCTGATATCCTGACGGAGTCGACGCTGGAGAAGGGGGACGACACGGTGAAAAAAGCGCTCATCATCCAGACCACCAAGGATGGTCACAACAGCGGAAGAACCTACGTTTGCCGTCCAGATCCAGAAGAATTTGACATGTGGCTCAACGATCTTCAGAAGCAGTGTCAGGCTGCAAAGATCGTACAAGAGAAAGCAAGAAGAGAAATCGAGTACGCCGGCAGCCAGCTGTCTCGTTTCAGAGCAAAAGTCTTGAGGCTCTATGAGTCCATGCATAGCCAGACCTTCTTTGCCACAGTTCTCATTGCCTGCTTTGCAATTGACGTGTGGGAGGCGCAAGTGCTGCCTGCCGATGGCACGAGTGCTGCTGCGATGTTCGACTTGTTGGACATTGTCTTCACCAGCATTTTCACTTTCGAGCTTGCCGTCAACTTGTTTTCACGGTCAGCCCACTTCTTCAAAGCTTTCTACCAGGATGCATGGAACATTCTAGATCTTGTGATTGTGACAGTCTCTCTGACCGTCGTGTTCGCCCCTGGACTTCCCTCACTGCAACCTCTTCGACTCATACGAGTCTTCCGCGTGGCTCGCTTGTTTCGCAAGTTTCGTTCCTTGAACCGCATCATCACAGCGCTGATCTCTGCGCTGATTCCTGTTGCAAACAGCATGGCCATCCTGCTCCTCGTGACTTCCATCTGGTCTGCTCTTGGCACTCACCTCTTCCACGAAAGGAGCCCTGAGTACTTCGGCAACTTTACCTCCTCTCTCTTCACGGTACGTCGCTCTATGGCGTGCTTGGGAATGGAATGTTTGATGATTGAATCACGTGTGGCAGATGATTCAAGTGATGACAGGGGACAGGTACTGGCTGCTCCTTTGCCCTCGCCCTCAACAACCTCTTGCTGACTTTCTCTTACAGCTGGGCTTCTGCAGTCTCGCGTTCGCTGCTTGATGATGGGACTGTTACAACGAGCCGAGATATGTGGGTGGCGACTTTCTTTGTTTCCTACGCTCTGCTGGCTGGCGTCTTCTTGATCAACGTGGTGGTGGCGGTTCTGCTGGATGAGTTCATCTCCTCGCTCCAAGCAGGAAAAGAAGCCATCCAGACGGAAAAGGCGGAGGAGGAGGACAGGAAGAAGAAGGCAAGGAGGGCGTGCGGAGTTTTAGATCCGCTCACAGCTCACTTGTCTCACTTCGTGTCGGAGAAGGACCTGACGTCGAGGATCAGCGAGACGTACGAGCGACTTGACTCGGACGGGTCGGGAGGCCTCAACTACGAGGAGTTTCAGAAAGGGCTCAAGAAGCTGCCGACATCTTCGCCGATTCACATCCTCGAGGAAGACTTCGAGGTCCTGACGGAGAATGGCAGGCTGTGCAACACGCAGAAGGAGTTTGGCAGCGATCAGTTCCAAGAGATCATGCGAGAGGAACTGAAGCGATACTCCCAGAGAGTGCTGGCCAACGCGATGCATGAGACTCAGAGCTACGAGACGCTGGCGATTATGCTGACGCTGAAGCGACTGGAGCTCATTGCTGAGAACAGCGCAAGAATCATCAACTCCTGGGGCTTCTCGTCGAAAGGAACTGCCATGCTCTCAGAAGTGTTCTATGCCCAAGACGTGAACCGAGACGGAGTGCTGGACCTCGACGAAGCGAGGATTGCGCTCTCGGAATTGGGAATCCCTGAATTCAAGATGAACTACGTGCTCGACAAGATGGACGTGGACGGGGACGGGAAGATCTCTCGGGAAGAGTTCATGCGGGTCGGCGAGCACATGGAGGACACGCAGACTCGCCTGGACCGTCTCGAGCACTCAGTGAACGACATCAAGACGATGATCTGCCGGCTCTCTTCGCTCGAGAGACCAGCTGGAGGCTCAGGTGAGGAGAGGAAGTCCTGCGGATGTGAGAGTTGATGGGGATTTGATGCAGACGAGTCGACAAGTGAAGGTCAGAAGCAAGGGGGCAGCAACGGCAAGGTGCAGAGAGTCAAGCGCGTCCCATCGATGAAATACCTGAGAGTAAGCTCCTGCATCAGTTTGTCTCCATCCTCCACGTCCTCCTCCTCTCGTGGACTCTTGGCTGCTGTCCTCACTTGTCCTACAGGGCGACGACCCCAACCAAGTGCTCGACTACTTGCTGGGAGGGATGAACGGGTCGATGCAGGCATCGAAGAGCCGCCCCAAGGACAAGAAGGAGCATGCAGGAGACGGGAGAGATGAGAGGGAGCGAGTCACAGTGTCAATGGCCGATGGGTCAAGTCGGTATCATCATGTTGGTAAGTACGGGGCCGTTGCTCCACCGGCGACCCGAGCTGTCATGCCAGGTGTGTTGACAAGCTTGCGGGGGCTGTCGGAGTGAGGCGAGCTGAGCAGGTTTGGTGCTGGTGGATGCCCTGAAGCGAGCGAACAGCTTCGACGAGTTCCTGACGCAAGAGGTGGACATGAAGGTGAATGGCAGCCAAAGGAGAGCGACGGTTGGTAGGGTGAACGGAGGAAGCGAGACCAGCAGAGTCTCCAGCAAGAATGCGTTCCATGCCAGAAGGTTCTCGGCATCTGCTGTGGATCTAGGAGCCAACGGGAGCCTCCGAGTCATCGATAGAAATATCAACAGAGCTCATGCATGAGCCATCGGAGAGTCCGCTGCCTCAAGATCGGTGCCGCTGGAGCTCCGAGGCTCAGTCAGCAACAAGTCTTCAAAACTTGCCGCCGTAGTACCGTCACTGAGTAAACTTTCAAGTTGCCGGCGGTTTTCACTGACTCAAGCGGCCCTGGCGCCGTGACAGTGCGAGCTCCGGACTGTGACTCTCACTGAGTCAGTGACGGACGGGCCCGTCCGATCACTGTGACTTCACTCAGAGTGTGACTATTACTGACTCATTGGGCCCTCACGGAGCCGGCGGTCACGGTGATGACGGTGGAGTGACTTGTTCAAGGTGACGGAAAGCCAACGGGCCCGCGCCGCCGTCATGTCGGAGGTAGACAGGGAAGTTTCATTCAATGAGTGTCGCGTATTTGAATATTGCTGTCTTCATAATTTGAGAATCCAAGATGCTGAGGCAGACTGGAAATGCAACTCGATAAGTAAAATGATATTCTTCACGTGCACCCCTCACCCCCATCCTACCACCCCCCTCTCAGCCTGTATTATCACCCCACCACTATGGTAAACCTTACGGAAAGGGGGGTAGTTCGCGTATCTGTACCCACTAACATACCCACCCACTATCCTTTATCACCCCTGAATCTTTTTCACTACCCCTCATTTTCTTTGATTTTACCCCTACTTTTCACACAAAGTTTTGACGATCACCCCTTTGAAATAGACTACCCCACCCCCATGGATTAGTCCCACAGAGGTACTACCCTCACCCCATCCAATGCTGATCCCCTTGCCGGTCTTGGGTACATGCACAAGACTATGAGGACTTGCGGTGTGGGGCGGGAGGGCGGGAGGGCGGGATGGAGGGAGCAGGAAGGAGGAGGAAGAGCTGATTGAATGAGAGGAGAGTCTTCAACGAGGAGGAAGAACTCCATCAGTCACGGTTGATCTTGTCAGTGAAGAAGAATCGTTGAGCTGGATTGAGGACTAGGCTAAGTAGTAGTGAATGAAGACCATGACGAGGATCTGAGCATGAAAACTGAGTCAGCTAGGAGGACAGGAGAATTGAAGTGAGACAGATGTGTGGAATTGCGTGCTGTTGTTGTTCCCGTTGAGCACACAACACTGTTACCGCTGTCACTTTGCGAAATGTCGCCGAAGTATGTTTATGTCACGGATGACGTGGGTTGCTGCAGGAGAGCCTCTCAAAGGAAGGAGCGGAGATGGATCTTCAGGCCATTTACTCAGCGCTTGCCGCCACCCTGAGTCCGAACCAGAAGGAGAGGGAGGCTGCGGAAGCGTTGTTGAAGGTATCCCCTCCCCCACTCATTCCAAACCTGTAGTTCTGTTGGTAGAGGTCCGCGTTGACTCTTGTGCCTGGGCAGAACTTTGAGGGGACCCCGGGGTACATCTCATCCTTGTTTCGAGTGGTGAACAGCAACGAGGTCTCCATCGAGATCAAGCAGGCGGGGATCATCTACTTCAAGAACCTGGTACGTCCCAGGGCTGCAAAGGAGGGAGGGGGGAGCGGGTGTGTGTCGATCTCTTAGCGCTGAAGAAGCCGCAGGTCAACAAGCACTGGGACAGGACGACACCCACGGAGGAGCAGGTGAGGGGGGGAGGAGGGGGGAAGAGGAGGAGGAGGAGGAGGGGGAGGAGGAGGAGGGAGGGGGAGGAGGAGGGAGGAGGGGGAGGAGGAGGGGGAGGAGGAGGCTGCTCCTTCCCCTTGCTCGTCTTTGATCTTGCGCATTCTTGCAGGGCTGCAATTGGGTGATCCCAGACGATGAAAGGAACTTCATCCGTCAGAATATTCTAGAAGCGATCGTGATGGCAGATCATCGGTGCAGGTAGAGCTGCATGCCCCTTTCTACTCTCTTCCTCCACTTGCCCTCCACTTCTTCTCTCCTTCCGCTCCTTCCCTCCGACCTCGCCTCGCCCGGTCATGCCGTGCTGTGTACCCTCCTTCCCTCTCCTCTCTTCTCCTCTTGGTGTCTCCTCACTGTCCTGCAGAGGTGTCATCACCGAGAGCTTGAGGAGAATCGCGTCCAACGACTTTCCCGAGAAGATGCCAAACTTCTTGGACGAGGTCACCGCAAGACTTGACCCCGCCATCCCTCCCGAGCACATCCTGGGCGCCCTCTATGCCCTCAGGGTGCTGACGAAGAACTACGAATATAAGGCACACGACAAGCGCGAGCAGCCGCTGAACGAGATCATGTCCAAGGCCTTTCCCCGGCTGCCAGCGCTCATGGAGGCGACGCTGTCGTCACATGCTGGGGATGAGAAGACGGCGGAGATGCAGAAGGTGATCATCAAGTCCCTGTGGTCGTGCGTCCACCAGTCTGTGCCCCTCTACCTCCAAGACTACGGTCGGTTCGTCGAGTGGATGTCGCTGCTGTACCGGGTGATCGAGGCCCCGGTCCCCCCGCAGGCTCAGGGAGGACCCAACGCTGACAAGGATGAGCTGAACAAGCTCGTGTTCTGGAAGTGCAAGAGATGGTCAGCCAAGATCCTCCATCGGCTCTTCGAGAAGTACGGCAGCCCCAAGGTAGCTGAGAAGCAGTTCGGGGCGAACAGAGCTGGGGAAGTCCAGCTGTCGCAGGCGTTCCACAACGAGCTTGCAAACCGCTTCCTGCAGCTCTTCATGCAGCTGCTGGCGAAGAAGGCGGACGGCGTCTTCCTCCCCGAGTCGCTGGTGGTCGAGGGCCTTCACTTCATCGACATCGCCATTACGCTGGCCATCACCTGGAAGCTCCTCAAGCCCAACTGCATGGCGCTGATCTCGCACGTGCTGTTCCCCATGATTTGCTTCGACGAGGAGGACGAGGAGCTCTGGACGAGCGACCCTCAGGAGTTCATCCGCAAGACGTATGACTTCCTGGAGGACTACTCCAGCCAGCGCTCCGTCGCTTGTTCGCTCGTCGTGAACCTCTGCAAGAAGAGGACCAAGACGACGCTCATCCCCACCATCGAGTTCTGCATCAGCCACATGAAGAGCTACGCTGAGGGTGGAGGGAACGCGCGGCTCAAGGACGGGGCCCTGTACTGCATCGGATCGCTGGCCGGGGCCTTGCAGGAGCAGAAGATGGCGGCGCAGTATGAGGGGCACGTGAGGGACATGCTGGTCAAGTACGCGATCCCCGAGCTGAAGTCCAGCAAGGGGCACCTGAGGAGCCGAGCTGCCTGGACGCTCTCGCAGTACGTGGACACGATCCTCAAGGACCCGAGCTGCTTCCAAAGTGTGCTGGGGGAGATCATCAACATGCTACAGGACGCTGAGCTTCCGGTCCGCTTCCAGGCAGCCATCGCGCTGAGGCTCTTCATCTACGACATGGACGAGGGGGCAGCGAGGACGGGAGTCCTGCCGCTGCTCTCAGGGTTCCTGCCGCAGCTGCTGGACAAGCTGTTCGGCCTCATCGACGAGGTGGGGAGCGACGAGCTGATAGCAAGCCTCGAGATCCTCATCGAGTGCTTCGAGGACGAGATGGCCCCCTACGCGCAACAGCTCTGCCAGAGGCTCTCGGAGCACTTCCTCCGCCTTACGTCGTCGGAGGGGGAGGGGGAGGACGACGCGGCGATCGCTGCGTCCCAGTGCTGCTCGGCGATCAAGACCCTGCTCGACTCCATCAAGAAAACTCCCGAGCTGTACCACTCGCTCGAGCCCAACCTGGTGCCCCTGCTTGCCAAGGTGCTGTCGCCCGACTCGACGGGGGACTACGTGTACATGGAGTTCATGGAAGAGTTCCTTGAGATCCTGACTTACCTGACCTACTACAGCCCCACCATCTCCGAGGGCGTCTGGTCCCTCTTCCCCCTCCTCACCAAGTCCTTCTTCGACTGGGCCTTCGACTACCTCTCCAACATCAACCTCCCCCTCGACAACTACATCTCCAGGAGCACCACCGTCTTTCTCTCCAACCCGGAGCACCCGCTGACGGTCTACCGCATGATCGACAAGGTTATGCAGCACGAGGACTCGTCGGAGCGTGACCTCGTCGAGGCCTGCAAGCTTTCTGAGAGCCTCATCCTCAACTGCAAGGGAGCCATCGACTCCTACATCCCTCCTCTGCTCCAGCTCAGCTGCCAGAGGTCCACTCTCCTCCCCTCCTGTCTCCCCTCCTGTCTCTCCTCCTCCTCCTCCTCCTCTCCTTCCCTGCTCCTTCTCTCTCCTCACTCTCGTTCTCATCCTCTACCCTGCCTCCTCATCTTCGAACCCCGTTCTCCTTCCTCCTCTCCCTTGCGCCAACTCTTTGTTCCTCTCCCTTGGTCTCTCTTTCTTCCCCTGCCACTCAGGACTCATGCTAACCGTGATTGTGTCAGATTGCTGTCCAACCCTGCGTCAAGAGCGTATTGCCGCACCGAATTGTTCAAGATGATAGCCAATTGTCTCTTCTACAATGCAGAAGGAACTTTAACGGCGTTGGAGCAGCAGGGGACCATTGTGAACGTGTTCCATGCATGGTGAACACTCTTGTCCCCCTCCCCCCCTCCTCCCCCTCCCCCCCCCCTTGTCTATCCCTGAACTTCTCTCGGTCACCTGTCTCCCTTCGCGTTCTCCTCCATGTCGTCATCAACTCACTTGGCCTCCACCAGGCTCTCGGCGATCTCAGCTTTGGAAGAAAAGAAGGAAGGGGACGAAAGACCGATCAAGTGAGGCAGGAGGCAGGAGGCAGGAGGCAGGAGGCAGGAGGCAGGAGGCAGGAGGCAGGAGGCAGGAGGCAGGAGGCAGGAGGCAGGAGGCAGGAGGCAGGAGGCAGGGGGTCGATGACGGTAAGGATCTGACCAAGATCGCAGGAGTCACTTCAAGGGGCTTCATGATCAGAAAGTCTGCATCCTCGGCTTGACGTCAATCCTCAAGGTCCCCGTGCCCAATATGCCTCCCTCCGTGTCGGGCGGCCTCTCGCACATCCTCCGGGCGATCTTAGAGCTGCAGGAGGTGAACACATCTTCTCCTCCCTCCTTCTTCCCTCCCACTGCTGCTGCTCCCTCCTCTCCTCCTCTCCTCCTCTCCTGCTGCTCTCCTTTACCCCCCCCCCCCCCCTTCCCCACTTCTCCCTGCTGCTATCTCGCTCTTCCTCCTCCCCCCTGTGCAGCTGTCGCTCACTTCTTGCGGCAGGATCTTGCCAACAACAAGAAGCTCAAGGAGGAGATTGCGAACCGACAGGGTGACGATGACGAGGAGGATGACGATGTGCGTGGAGGAGGAAGGGGAGGGGAATGGAAGGAGGGTGACAGGGCGTGACAGGATGACGGCGTGCTCGATGTTGATGACGAGGAGGACGAGTTCAAGGAAGGAGCGGATATGGACTCAGTGAGCGAGACTGTACCATGACAGTTGCTGCCCTAACTTCCTCCTCCTCTTCCTGCTCTCTAGGTGTTGATGAAGCTGTACAACTTTCGGGAGGGAGGATGCGCGTGGGAGGATCTGTTCCCCGACGATGAGGACGATGACGACGAGTACATCACCCCCATCGACGATGTAAAGTCATCGCCTTGCCTGCTGCTGGAGGAGTTAACGACCAGCAGGTGGACGAGGTCTTGTTCTTCCATGAGATCTTCATGCAGTTCCAACAAAATTTCGGGGTTAAGGTACGCCGAACTCGCTCCCTCCCTCTCGTCCCCTCTCTTTCCTGTTTCCTCTCCCCAGGCTCTTTCCCCCCCGCCCCCCATGACGCCTCCTGCTGCAGGTACAGGAGTCCATGTCGGATTGGCCGCAGGACAGACAAGCAGCTCTTCATGCTCTGATAGCTTCAGCTCCCCAGGTCAGTCTCCTCCTCCTCCTCCTCCTCCTCGCAGTGACGAGGCAGTAGAGGAAGATGGAGCTCGAGGCAAAAGCCGCACAGGCTGCCGCCAACGCTGCCAAGTCGGGCAACCAGGGGTAAGACCATTCTGCTGCTCTAGCCCACCTCGCCTCCCCTCTGCTTTCTTCAATAAATCTTTTGATGCTTCCGCGTGCGCCTCTGGCATTGAATCTCTCCCCTTCCTGCCAGGGACGCCTCGAGCGCTCGCGGAGCCCCCGGCCAGCGAACGGAGAACCCCGGCTACAATGTAGTCGCATGCTTCTCGGCCAACGGAGAGCGGAAGTTTTGACAATAAAACCGAGAATCCGTCCTCCTCCTCCTCCTCCCGCCCCCCCCCCTCCTCTTTCCTCTTGCATACCCTTGCTAATATCCCACTAAGATCCTTCATTGCCATATCCACATGTCCTGCTAGAGCGGCGGACC
Source organism: Guillardia theta CCMP2712 (assembly GCF_000315625.1). Lineage (NCBI taxonomy): Eukaryota > Cryptophyceae > Pyrenomonadales > Geminigeraceae > Guillardia > Guillardia theta. Next base: position 558,953 of record NW_005434655.1, on the reverse strand, counting down.
TTGCAACGTGCTCTGCTCCTCTGAGTTGCTTTCTGTCACCTTGCAATCCAGCAGGTCGTCCGACCCTCCCTGTTCGCAAGAGTTAACACTGCTGGCCCCGTGCTGTGCGACTGACCTCAGCTGGAGTAGTGCTCTCCGGCGGTTGAGGGAGGTCGATCTCCGACAAGCTGAACTGGCGGACCTGACCAGCCGTCACCAGACGACAACCGCAGCTGATCGACGTACCTGGTTGTCATCCATGTGGAGGTAAACAGTTGCATCCTCCTCCCCAGCCTCCCCGATCAGCACACCAAGAAACGCCCCCTGCAGCAGGCGTCAACAGACCACCAGCAGGCAGCACATGACCCATCACCCCAGTAGAGTTGACGCTTGTCCCCAGCCGATCTCTTGACAAGTTCCTCTTGAGTTGGACTCTGTCCCCGACGTGCAGGCCAGTGCGCTTCAACAGTGCAGCCGACGCCATCACTAAACCCCTCTCGAGTGGATCCGTTCCACCCTGTAGCACAGGACCATTCCGGTCGTGGAGCAGGGTTGCTGCTGCTTTCACAACATCTGGTACCGCTCTCTCCGCCGCGACCTCCATAGGAGAAACCTGTGCAACCGCTGCCTCAAGCAATGACGACTGAGCCTGGAGAAACGAGCTGTCAGGTCTTGACGATAACGGCCTTCCTTCTACTCTCTTACCTGATGCAGCACTGACTTTAGGCGGAGGTTTTCGTTCACAAGTGCCGACACTTCATGTGCCAGCTGGCGGTTCAGCTCTCGCATCTGATCCAGCTGCCGCAAAGCTGCACCCAGCTCCCCATTTGTGCCAGTACTTTGACCTCCGGCATCTCGCTGTTCACAGATGACATTAGACGCCCCTAACTTGTTGCAGATCTGATTGCGTGAAACTTGCTGCCCTGGAGGGAAAGGAGAGGGTGCTGTACCCACAGAGCCCTGCGGTGCCGACGACCGCGCGCCTGGCCGATGAAAGGCGTAGCTCTGAGCAGCGCTGTTCCTGCGAACTGTGGCTCCGGGCTTTGACAACTCAGTCTGCACAACACACCGATCTGTCCTCTGCGAAGGCGCGAGCTCCTTCCGAACAGGATAATTTTGACTCGCGCTGTTGACAATAGGAGCTTCGGACCTCGTGGCATGCTCGAGCTTCAGTCGCAGATTCTCTTTTTGCAGCTGTGAGATTCTTTTCAAGTTTAGGAGCAAAGCCTTCCGTTCGTGCGAGTTCATATTGGCGTCGGGTTGTGACAGTAGGTGCATGAGCCAGCAGTTGAGCTCTTTCGCTGTTTCTTTAGCAGAGGGCTGATGCGCGTTGCTCTGCAGCTGCGCCATCGCTCTGTTGAACTGCATCCTGATGTCTTTCCATGAGCTGCAATTCGCGTCGTCACCGACATTCAACTCTTTCAGCCTGCTCGTTCTTGGATCATTAGAGGGGTACAATCTTCCTCGACTGTGCATTCCAACCACGCTAGAAACATGGGGGACCCCCCCGCGCTCACATCTAGATTCAGAGCTTCGAAGTCCACTATCAGCCGATGTAGTGGATAGGAATACAGCAATCATCAGAATTGAAGAGCAATAACTCTTGAAGAATTGAGAAAGCATTTGGAAACAAGCAATAATCAATAACCCTACACCCTCCAAAACTCGCGGCTGTATCTTGCTGGACCTGATACCCCCCTCCATAGACAGTGGACTGCTGCTCCGACGACGACGACGAACGAAGCTGCTATTGCCAAGGCGTGAGATGCACCAGTCACATTGAGAAGGGCTTCCGTTCAGCACAGCATTCAGTCCCGGCAGCCATGTGCCTCGTTTGACAGCCTGTCGCATGATCACTAATGAAGGGGGACTGGGATGCTGTGCTCGGCCATGTGCAAAGGATCTTTCAGCTTCTCGCTGCTCAACCTCGTCCATGTTGGATCCCTGAGCACAATCAGCCTTGATTGAAGTCGTTTGCATATCGAGAGCAGTCAACCACTCTCGATACGCCAGAACTGGTAGGAACCCTCATCTAAAAAAAAGACATGAGCAATTGAAAGATGAATTGCATTCTGCTCGCGTAACAGGGAGGAGGAGCTGTCAATCATCAATGGAGCAGCCGTAACATGGTATTTGGCTCACAATCATATCAAACACTTTGCGCTCTGCACATAAATGACACAAACTATTTAGATGAAATGAAGACATCCGGTGTAATCAAACCTGAGCTACCTCGCCTATCATCACACATCATCACACCCTGGAGTGTATGATGTATGAGCTACTAACTCCAACCCCTTACGACGATGGAGAAGTTTCCATATCTTTGTTCCACTCTAAAGATTCACCAGACTACATGCCACACAACAAGCTTCTTTGTTCGTAGCAATGATCTATCAGCTCCTCTCCCATAGTCTTCTTGTCTTCTGTTCTCCACGCTGTGGACTCCCCACCAAACCATTTCCCCATCATTCTCGCCTGATTACTCCACCCCTACCTTGCAACCCCACCCCCTCACTTCAAATTCCATTCAATTACCCCCTGTTTCTTTACCACCCTACCCATCGAATATCAGCGAATCCCTCTGCATTACAACGTGCGGACCCCACCTTTTTCCTATCCAACCCGTCCTTCTTGATGACCCACCCCACATCAAGAACCCCTTCGTTTACACACCCCACCAGACTGACCGACAGCCACCCACATGAGACCATCTCAAGTGTAAACCACCCCCTCGACCGAAACTAGGGTACCCCTACCCCCCATGGGCAGGGTTGATTGATGGGTATACCCTTTATGCGACCTCCACCATCAAGGACCCACCCCAATCTTTATTGATCCAGCGAAGTTCTACCCCAGTCGAGTTCAACCCTACCCTCTGCACTGAAACAAGCTATTGACCCAAAAGTACCCTTGAATATTCCTGTCATAGAAGGGGTACTTGAGGCCCTTACAGAAGCTGAACCCCCGGGATGAAAGATTGTTCGACCCACACCGCTACCCCACCCTACCCTTTCAGTTTTGATACATTCTGAACCACCCTACCACTCCGCTCCATCACCTACCCCACCCTCCACCCACCTTTGATCGAATATAATACTATTATAAACTATGGGTCGCAGCTCGCCGGGTGATTCTCTGTGAAGCACATAGAACTTATAGTAGACTTTTACGAAATTGTTCATCGAAACGTCTGAACTTTTGATGTAAAACTGAACCTTCCAGTTTTGATGGGGCCCTCAAATTCCGGAAAAGTTCTTGCAATTATCCCGCTAGAAGTTCCTCTGCCAACAGAGCCAAGGTCGGATCTTTCCAGCGAGATGAGCTTGAGATAACAATGTTTGAGCTAAAAATAGTTATTAAGCGCAATGTTTCTAAAAATTACCTTTAAAATATTTTTACAAGTTGAAAAGTCCGGCCGGGTGCCCGGCGCCCGGCCGGGGCGGCCGGCCCGCGGGCCCTGCCCGCGGCCACCCCCGTGCTCCCGGCTGTCAGTGTGCCGCGCCGGCGGCCCGGGCCCCGGTCACCGACGGTCACGGTGTCACTACCCGTGACCGTACTACGGTGACCGTACCGTACTCAGCTGGCGTGGTCACGGAGTCGCCGCTGTGCTTGACCATCGGAAGTTAGTACTACTAGGCTAACTTGTAAGGTTCATGGTTACTCCGAGGCTGGCCGGGGTACCGTAGTGAGTGACTCCGGGGGCCAGGCCAGGCACTGTCGCGCCGCGGTATCACACCCGGCCCGGCCCGGGGCCGCCGTGTGTTACTCAGTACGGCGGCGACGGTACGGTACGGTCACTGATTACATTTGTTGAGTTTCAAGTCTGTGAGTGGAACGTACTACTAAGTAATTACAGCATCAGGCGAGTACTTACACATCTTCCGCTGCTATCCCCTGAAGGAAAATCTCATCCCTGGTCCGCCGCCCATCCCGCCCATCCCGCCCATCCCGCCCATCCCGCCCATCCCGCCCATCCCGCCACCCATGAACATCTCAAAGATCTGCGTTTTCTTGCATCAGCAAGTATTCGTGAGAGAGCAAATGCATTAACCTGATTGGGATCAATGTCTGAGTGGAATCCTCCTCCTCCTCCATCTAGCTCTTCAATGTCCTGCGCAATCGGTGTGTGAGCCCATGCAGTCATTACAACGCCCTTGCATACCTGGCCGGCATCGTATCTCCTCCGTTTCTGTGGGTCGGTGAGAACCGAATATGCTTCGCCGATCTCCTTAAACTGCTTCTCGGCATCCTCTTTCTCCTCGTCTGTTGCGTTGTTCCATTTATCGGGATGGAATTTGAGTGCCATCTTCTTATATGCTCTCTTGATTTCCGACTCGTCTGCATCTTTAGTTACCTCCAAGATCTTGTAATAATTCTTGCGCTTGGATTTCTTCAATTCCAGCTTAGCTTCTCTAAGCTTTGCCTTGTATTCACGATTCTCTGAGTCCATATTTGTCGCTTTCTCCCATTCACGGACTGCATCTTCGTATTCCTCCATCTGCAACAAGCATTCGGCTTTTCTTGTCACAGCTTTGACATATGTTTCGTTAAGTTGGAGTGCTTCATTGCAATCCTCCAAGGCTTCTTTGAACTTTCGTTGCCGCATTTTTGCTGCTGCTCGATTGCAGAGGAGCGTACTATTATAGTTCGCGTTCTTTGGGTCTAGCTCCATTGCCTCGGTATAAAGCTTGATCGCTTCATTGCATTTGCCTTCCTTGAAGAAGTCGTTGCCAGAGTTCTTTAACTTTTCCATTTCCTTGAAAGATTTCCTCAGCTGCTTCGCTCTCGAGTGATCCGGATCAACACGTAGAGCTTCTTCTAAATGCTTCATCGCTTGATCTGTCGACCCACTGTACATAAGCGCCTTACCTCGCAAGAAAAGCAAGTCTGGGTCCAGCCGGTTCTTTGCAAGAAGAGCCCAGCAGATGCTTGCAGCATCTTCATACTTCTTGCGACCAATCAATAAGTCGGCTCTCATGCGCAATACATGTGACGAATCTGTACAGTGAGACTGGACACGTTCCACATAGTAACTGGCCCGGTCGTAGTCATCTTTGTTGAGGTGTTCTTGAGCGAGGTGCAGGTCATTTTCAACCTGTTTCAACACTTCCAATTCTTTCAAGATCTCTTCATTGCTTTCATCCTCTTTCAAGCGATCGCTCAAGACAGCCTTGGCTTCCATAATCATCCCTCGTTGACTGTAACACTTTGAAGCGCGTGTGTATGCTTTTGTGAACGAAGGGTCCAATTCACTGATCTTTTTGCAATCGTTCAATGCCTCATCATATTTTTTGAGCATGAGATACGCTGCAGCCCTGTTACTGTAGTAGGTGCAATTCGTCGGATCTTCGTCAATGGCACTACCATAGGCCTCGATCGCCTCTGCATATTTCCCTTCCTTGTAACGCGCATTGCCGATCTCCTTGAATTTTAGGGCAGCCATAGCTCTATCTTCCTTTCTCGGTGTATTCTTCGAAGATAACACCGAGTGAGAACAACTGGACTCTACACTGCACTTCCGATATTTGCTGCCAGTTGAAGATGGCTCGCGGGTGTATATTTGATTAATCGTAGCTGAAGAGATGTTGACAAGACACAGTTAGACCAACTTTCGAATAGAAGCACCTTGCCGCGAAGACAAGGTCAAGGAGCCAAGCAGCCAGGCAGCTTCAAATGCTGGAAGAAACAATGAATCAGTCATCAGAATGTGATAAAAGATGAATGCTGAGCGCAGAGATACAAGTCGACTGATAAGAGCTTTTTTTGGATTGGTAATTCTCTGTCGCAAAAATACACAGATAAGGACGGGGGAATAGAAGGTATAAACAAAGTAGTTCGCGATTCATCAATTTTCGACTCTCTTCCTCTTCATGAAATCTACACAAATGCATGCAGGAATATGCTTTTTGACATTTTCGAGTAGATTTGGTGGAGTGAAGCAGGAAGAGAAAAGCAGTTGCAGAAGAGGCACCACACTAGTGTCAAGAAGCCGGGACAGGAGAATAGGGAACAAAAGTTCGAAGAACACAGGAAGGGTCCATCTCGGCATCAAGCAAACAAGCTTGAATTTTCAGCCAAGGACATAAAAATGTTTCACGGAATAAATCACAGGACACGGGACAGTGCGGGTTTCAAGGACGAGAACAGCTCTGGACGGGGATGAAGACTAGTCATGAGGGGCATGTTGTGGGGAAGGGAGCGGAGGAGCCAGAAGAGAAATAGGCGGAGAGATCTAGAACGAGACCAGCAGCAGGAGGTATCAAGAGCCGGATAGGAAGGAGAAGAAAAGGGGAGGACAGGTTCAGCAAGAGAGGGGGGAGGGAGGGGGATGCGGTTCGAGCATGGAAGGCGGGAACATGTCAACAAACTTTGGTCAACCAGAAGCATTCTAGGGGGTAGGGGTAGTATATTTGGGGTGGTCAACCGATTTGGTGGGGTGCTCTGCATTCAAGGGTGATAATCTGTGGTTGAATTTTCTCAAGGTATGTTAGTAGATAAAATTTCCCTGTGTATTGATAGTAAAATTGATGGCCTTGATACCATAGTTTGATGATCTCACAACTGACGCTGAAGTAGGGGTAGATTATCGAAAATAGGGGTCATCCAAGAGGACCAGGTCTCAGGACATTCTCATGATCACTACCCGTAGTTCGTTCTGGGGAAATCTTCGTCAGGACCCGGTGGATGGAGGGGAACTACCCCGCAGATTAGCACTTGCTGGGGGTATTCCTGTTCATGTGGGTGGGGGTAGTTTCGTTCACACGCGCAGCTTGAAATAATTTCGTAAATTGAAAATATTCTCAATATATTAAAAGTTTAACATAACATTTTCCAAACTTCTCGATCGATCATGGAACTTCTGGAGTATCATTGTGGTCTACCAGCTATCGTGGTTTCAACTCAACTTGCAACTCGTACCCCCTTGTTATGACCTCTTCAGGGCTGAAAATGACCCGTCCGAATAACCTGGAACACCCACCCCATCGACTCTCGTCCCCCACCCCACTCCCTTTTCACCCGATCCACCGCACGTGAGGCGGGCGACGCCGATGCCGACGACTTGATGGCAATGTAAGCTGACATGTGCGTGAGCCCCTGTACCATGCAATGTCTCTATGGCTCTGCATGTTTGTGCATGCAGTTAAGATATCCTGGTTGTTCCGATACGGGACAACCTCGGGATATATCCAGTGGACTTGTCGTGTATGGTGCTTACTCGCCCTTTTGATAACTATTTTCCTGCCATTTGTTGTCTCATTCTATCTCTTCGAAGATATTTGTGTTTGGCTGTGTGAAGAACGGGTGCTAGGAAGTGTGTGCGGGTACCTTTCCGCAGCCGCACGCATGCACGACTGCACTCCAAGATTGAGAGCTGTGGAGAGCGAGTTCCGACGTTCTTGACAAAATGTTAAGAGCTGAAGGGTCAATTCTGATGCTTGTGTCGCAACTTGCTGATGAGTTGTCATCGCTTAAATCCTTACAACTTTATCGTGATATCCCATCCGAAACATTTCAATATGCAGCGGACTGACTTGTGTGGTTGTTGCAGGTTGAATCCTTGCGAGTAGCATTCTAATGTACAGTCTGTAAACTATTGGTCATAGTATTAATCAGTCACTCCTTGACTGTTGTATGAATATGTTGTATGTGTAGAATACAACGACAACCCATTGAAATGAAGCATCTCTCTGACAAGGGTGGTGTTTTTTCCTGGCTTCACGAAAGTCTAACCTCATGGTTTTGGCCTGGGCTCGTGAAGGTGGAGTAGCCCACTGGAGAATTTTGTTTGCATTGACAAGCCATTCTCATCTGGAAGTATCGGCGAACCAGATGTTTGCATACTATACACTCGCACCCTTTGCAATAGAGGCTACCTACTGAAATTTCAAATGTGCGTGCCTGTGCAGTCTGGGTTTTGTACCTAGTGCGGAAATTGAGATCAATCATGTGTAATGCAACAAAGCCAATCACTATCTTTATACTTGGACCCTTCAGAATCTTCCAACCAAGGAATTTTCAGCTTTTTGTTTGAATGTTCTACATGGCCAGCTACGGAGCCTCCATCAGAGCCTCCTCATTCTACATGTACGATAACTCGCTGAAGCCTTGCAGTAGAAGCTCTCCATGGATTTCAAGAAATCAACAGCTTTAATACAAACAAATAATGGAAGAAGAAAAACGAAACCTTGAGATAGCTCATTCAGCTTATCTCGTAGTAATTGAAGGCATCGTCCAGATAGGACATGTCCACTATTCGCCCAATAATTGTTGGTCCAAGCCTCCTAACCCCCGAACTGCCCATTTCACCTGTCACCAGAACAAATGTCAACATTCACATCCAAAACCGGATCGTTGTTCACCATTCATTGTTTCAACAGCAAACATCCCATCTTCGTTTGGGCCCATCTGTACTCGTGCATACTTGCCTCGTACAACTACCATCTCCATGAAGTTAAACTTGCAGTCCTTGTCAGCATTGACGAAGTGTACACCCTCCTTCCAGTCTGAAAGAACAGGTTTTCCCAGGAGCTTAGTAGCTCTGGAGGTGAATCTTGCCTTCTCAGCTCTGATCTTTACCTATCCAGCATCGTGAGTGCAAAAGATGCACAAACATAGGTAAGACATTGAGATACAGACTTACCTCTGCAAGGACGTCAGGCTCGGTTGCACTCATTGCCGATTCAGCTCTCAGCTTCCTCAAGCCAGAATTGCCCTCGACCGTAAGCCTGCTGGCTTTGACTTTGCATGATGCTGTTTTGATACATTTTGCCTCTCCCCACATGCTGTGTCCCAAGGTAGGAAGACCATGCGAGAAAGCAACAAAACCCATAGTGGCAGTCGAAGACCGCACATCGGAACCAGACTGGGTGTTGGAAACGGATGAAAAGGAAGAAGATGATACAGTTACAAAGGAGGAGGACAGAGGAAACGACGGAGACGGGGTAGAAGCGGAGTACACCATGGGGATCATGATGGGGAGAAGCAATAGAAGCGCAAAGCCCACTCCAGGCAGAGGACACGCCATGGCTGCGAGAGCGTAGCAAGTTTCACGGTAGGGGTCCACCAAGATGTCCCAAACGGGTGGGTTAGCGGCCGAAGTTTTGCAGGGGGTGGGTACATCAAGATCGTAATGAGTGTGGGGTGATGGCACATCCGACCATCATGGGTGGTAGGGATAGACAGAATGGCGGGGATGAGTGGGGGTGGGGTTGAGAGGCACGATGGAAGGGGGTAGGGTAGTTTGAGATGCATCTACAACCTGGAGGTAGTCATATTGCCTGAGGGGTGGAGCTGATTCCTAGGGTGGGGGGTCACCAAGGGTTGGGGGTTTGACACTGTACAAGGAATTTTAAAAAATGAGCGTAGGAATTCGACTCTAAACCACCGGTATGCTTTCCCTGAGAAGCATCGCATACCACCGGGTGAAGCGTCTTCGCTTTATAATTTTTAAAACATTGTAAATTGAATGGACAGGGGTACCAGCTTGCAAGGACACCCACAAGCGAGTGTGATTTTTTGATGAACCGGGTATTGGCTATCGAAGATGGGGTAGTCTAATAGAAATGTTGGTTGATTTTGTAGGTGGGGGTAACCAGCAATCCTACTATGGGTAGTCGTGAGTAGAAACCCCACTTCACCCAGGTGGGGTAGTGCATCATAAAATATATTTAAGTTTGGGGCACAAAATTGGCAGGGGGGTGGGAGTAACAAGAATTGAGGGTCAGATCTTGGATCTCAGCTTGAACATGGAGGGGTGGGATCATTTTCACACCGGTTATTTCTAATAGAAAAAGACGTTGAAGTATAGGGTAGGTGGTACCTAATGAACCTCCCCATGAATAGGGGTGCGCTTTGGTCTCTGGAAAAACTCTAATATTTGAAAAATAGGCCAACAACTTCAAACAAAAATTTGAAACGTGCAGAACCCTTCAGTGGTGAGTGCCATGGCCGCGGCCACCCGGGCCGGACAGGCTGAGCGGGGCGGGCCCGGTCAAGATGTTTGTTTGCGCGGGGATGAGGGTTCCGAGGGATTAGAAAGTTCTGGAGGAATTCCTGGGAATTTTTCTGTACCTGGGAGGAGCGCGTTGAGGAGAGAAGAGAAGGAGAGCAGAAGCGAGATAGAAGAAGCGAGCTAAGTAGCAGAGAGTTTCCGTTGGTTCCAAGAGTTTCCATATGTTTGCTTCAACATCAACAACCCCGAGGATCATGATTGTGGCCAGGATTACAACGTCCTCTCCTCTCCTCGTGCTGTTAATGGTCTTCTTGTCTTCAGATTCTGCGTCTGCGTGGTCTTCTCTTGGAGCTCTCCATTCCTTCACAATTTCAAGGTCTAGAGAGTTTCCTTTTTCATCCAAGGGCCCTTTCCGCCGCCTTGGGGGCGGGGTCAGCACATGTGCCATGAAGGAGGGAAAACAGGCGGACTGGAAGAAATTTGCGGCAACGGGAGCAGCAGCATTCTGTCTTGGGCTGGGAGTCCAGAGCTCGATTGTGGCCCCTCATTCGAACGTTCTTCCAACGGTGAAAGATGCCGCGCTCTCGTCGAGCAAGCCTGCCAACTCGTTTGTGGAGTCAGATTCTGCGCTAGAGCCATCGGAGGTGAGGACGATCAACCTCTTCCGCGAGAACACTCCGTCCGTGGTCTTCATCTCCACCTTCACTGAGAGGCAAGACTTCTTCACGCTCGACATGGAGGAGATCCCCCAAGGGACGGGGTCAGGCTTCGTGTGGGACAAGGAAGGGCACATCGTTACCAACTTCCACGTGATCCGGTCTGCAAACAGCGCCCAGGTGGCCCTGAGCGATGCCAAGGGCAAGCAGACGCTGTACAAGGCGACGCTGACGGGAGTCGATCCTGACAAGGACATTGCGGTGAATGCTCTGAGTGATGTGCGCCCAGCCGTGCTGATGGAGGGACGGACCAGGTGCTCAAGATCGAAGCTCCTCCCGCTGCCCTGCGGCCGATCGATGTTGGAACGTGAGTAGACCTTAACCTAGTGTCGTTTTCTCCTTCTGATGATCAGGATGGTGATGGTGATGGTGATGGTGATGGTGATGGTGATGGTGATGGTGTTGGTGTTGGTAATGGTGATGGTGGCGTGGATTGGATTGTTGTTGTTAATTGTGGAGGAGGAGGAGGAGGAGGTGGTGGTGGTGGTATTGATGACTTCCCCTCCTATTGTCCCTCCTCGTGATGACCTCCCCTTCAGGTCTGCAGATCTCCTGGTAGGACAAACGGCTCTCGCCATCGGCAATCCCTTCGGTCTCGACCACTCGCTCACCATCGGAGTCGTGTCTGGTCTGGGAAGAGAAACCAAGTCACCAACTGGCCGACCGATCAGCAACGTCATCCAGGTATCTCCTCCTGCTCGCATTCTGCTTGCTGTCCCTGCTGCTGGCTGACTATGTTACCAGACAGATGCAGCAATCAACCCCGGCAACTCTGGAGGAGCTCTGCTCAACAGTCAGGGCAAGCTCATTGGCATGAACACAGCGATCTTTTCTCCGTCGGGGGCGAACTCGGGAGTTGGTAAGAGTCCTGAACATGGAGAGAGTGTGAGATTGAGGTTCAAGTCTGAAGGAATGCACTTCCAGGTTTTGCGATACCCGTAGACACGATCAAATATGTTGTGAAGAAGTTGATCACTGACGGATCGGTATAGCTCTCTTGAGGATGCTTCAGCTAACACCTACCTCGACTCCTCTCTGCATCTCTTTCCCCGCTTGTTCCTTTCCCCGCTTCTCGCCCTTCCCTTCTCGTCTCCCTCCCTCTCCCACCCTCCCTGCATCGTGTCCCCACTGTCCCTACTCTACTCTCCCCCCCCCATGCTCTTGTTTCCCCTCACTGGGCAGCAGATCACCCGACCGGTCATCGGGATCTCCTTCCTGGACTCAGAGCAGACTCGAGGACTGGGTCTGCCACAAGGTGACAAGAGCTTGACATGGTCGTCTCCCTGACCCACTCGCAGGAGTTCTCGTGCTCGATGTCCCCAAGGGCTCCCCAGCAGCTCAGGCCGGGCTAAGGGTGAGAGGAAGAAGAAGAGGAGGAGGAGGAGGATAGTGATGAGTGAGCAGGGGACTGTTCGTACCTTCCGAGGCATTGAAGTTGGCGACATCATTGTGGGACTTGACAGGTGAGGAAGGAGGGTTGTTGTGCTGGTTGTTGCTGAAGGAGGGAGTAGCGTCGACATCAGGAAAGAAGGCGATCTCTTCGCTGCTCTTGAGCCGCACAAACCAGGGGACGTCGTGGAGCTCAGAGTGAAGAGAGGCACTGAGGACGGTAAGGAGCGGAGGAGGGAGGAGGTTTCGAGGACGAGGAGTGACTTCGCTATATAGGAACCTTCGTGGAAAAGAGTTTAAAGGTGACGCTGGCAGCGTCAGAGGTGGTGGTAAGGAGGTAGGAACGTGGAGGAGGGAGGAGGGAAAAACAGACGAGACAGCAGGAGTTGGATGGCTCTCTGTACAAGTAAACAAGTAATCTACATGATGAACACGCACTTCTCAGCTGCTCTCCTCAGTCCTCAGCTTCCTGCAAACACTCGCCGTCACTTGAGATACTCTGAGGGGCGAAGGAGAAGATCGCGAGCATGTTGGTTGAACAGAGGAGGAGAAAGTGGTACAGGAGACAGGAGGAGAAAGGAATTGGGAGCAATGCAGCAGGAGGATAGAAAGGGAATCTTGAAGAGGAGCGAGAGGAGGGAGGAGCTGACGTGAGCTTGCGATGGTACTCCATGTGCTCCAGCAGGTCCTTCTTCTTGATGATGCCGACCAGCCTCCCCCCCTCCGTCACCAGGAGGTAGCGAAGCCCCAGGCCACGGACCTGCCGAGATATTGAGAGAAAGCGAGCAGAGAAAGAGGAGGACGAGAGTGATTAAAGGAGGACGAGGACTAAAGCGGGGAGGGAGGGAGGGAGGGAGGGAGGGAGGGAGGGAGGGAAGGAAGGAGGGAAGGAGGGAGGGAGGGAGGGAGGGAGGGAGGGAAGAGGAGAGGAACCGAGTCTCGACGACGCTGGCGATGGGAGCAGTGTGAAAGACGAGGTTGGGACTTCGTTCCATAAATTGAG
>NW_005434655.1:532150-545811 GCF_000315625.1 Guillardia theta CCMP2712 | reverse complement strand
GAGGAGGAGGGAGGGGGGGGGCGGGGAGGAGAATAGAGGCGATTGGTCGAGTCGACACACCAATCGTGAGGGAAGGCACGAAGATTCCGCCGGGTATCTGGAAGTATCAGAGTAAGAGAGGAAAAGAAGAGGAGGAGAGAGGAGGTGAGGAGGAGACAGATGGAGCAGGAGGAGACAGATGGAGCAGGAGGAGACAGATGGAGCAGGAGGAGACAGATGGAGCAGGGGGAAGCTGTTTAATACCTTGAGCCCCAGGGTGAAGAGTGTAAGAATGAGCTTGATAGCAGCACAGAGCATGAGGGCGATGACGATGCTGACGGCATTTGGAAGGCTGCAACAGATTGTGTTCAGGAAACAGGAGCAGGAGGGGGAGAAGGAGGAGGAAAAGGAACGAGCAACGAGGAATGAGCAACGAGTTAGGAGGAGGAGGAGGAGGAGGAGGAGATAGATACCTGCATATTTCATGTGCGCCCGACATTCTCCTACAGTCACTGAACAAGGTATGGAGCAGAGAAATGTTGCTACCCTGCCAGATAGGGTGAGAAGATAGAAACAAAAGATCTCGATCAGAGCAAAGTGCAGAAGGAAAACCGAATGAGATGAGGGAGTGAGGGAGAGGGAGAGGGAGAGGGAGAGATGAAGGAGAAGGAGTGATGAGAAAGGCGGAAAGTATCATTCAACAACATAACCTGCAAGTAGACAACAGGATAGTCGATGGCGCTTGTGAGCAAACACACGAAAGCTGTCTCCGTGATGGGCCACCTGTGCATTCACGTCATCGAAATTCCACATGCACTCTCATCTATTGTTGTTTAGATCTTCATATTCCTCCATCCTCGAACCCTCCTTCTCCCTCCTCGCTCCCACTACTTCTCATATCCTCCTCTTTACCCCTGCACATCCACCTCGATATCATCATCATCATCATCATCATCATCATCATCATCATCATCACCACCACCACCACCATATCAACTCTCTTCCAACCTCTTTATCGCTGATGTTTTCCGTGCTGCACATATCTGCGTATTACAGCGCACGAAGAATGCTCCAATCAGCCCGCCAAGAGCTCCAACAAGAGCGAAGGGAACGATCTGGTAGCTCAATCAGGAAACATGTTGGAGCAGGAGGAGGAGGAGGAGGAGCAGGAGGAGCAGGAGGATTAAATGCAAGAAGACGGCAAAGAAGAGAGCGAGCGGACCAACGAGGGAAGGGAAACAAGGAGGAGGAGGAGGAGGAGGAGGAGAGACCTCGAGCAGCTGCCACTCGTGATGGAAGGTGACTTCAAACATGACGTGCTTTCCGAAGGGAAGAGGATAGAGCTGGTTCAGACTCATGGCTGCCACCTGCCCTCGAGTCAGCACAGGCGAGAAAAGGAGGAGGGGGAGGGGGGGGAGGGGGAGGGGGGGGAGGGGGAGGGTGCGAGGACAAGGACGAGAACGACAACGAGAAGGGAGGAGGAAGAGGAAGGGGGCGGCTCACTATGGCGCAGAAGATTGATCGCCACATGATGTGAGGAGGGAAGTAGCTCGACACCTGCCCTCTCGTCAGTCCCGGTGGAGGTCAGCAAGCGGATCTCACCTCCTCCAGCGAGAAGAGGACGCCTCCTACCGGAGCCCCGAACGCAACTGCAACTCCCGCTGCTGCCGCACTCGACATGAGCTCGCGCTTCTTCCCCTGACCTTACGATTAGAATTGAGGAGGAGGGGAGGAAGGAGGAGGGAAGAAGGAGGGAAGGGAGGAGGAAGAAGGAAGAAGAGGGGAAGAGACGAAGGATGAAGAGAGACGAAGGAGGAAGAGGCCACAGCACCCAAGGGGAGGGGCATGTTCGAACCTCATTTCCCCGGTACTTTGAGAATAGACGAGAGATCAGGTTGGCCATGCAGCATCCCAAGTGCACGCACGGTCCTTCCTTGCCCACCATCATCCCCGCCCCGACCGCCAGCATCAAGCCCATGCTCTTGACGATCAGAGTCCAACCCCCGAGAAGCTTCTTGATCACAAACCCTCCCAGCACCACTTTGATCTCACTGATCCCGCTTCCTGCCTGCGACAAACTCTCAGAATTTCGATGAAAACGCGGCAAAACCACCACGACCACCACCTCCTCCTCCTCCTCATTCTCATCGTCTTCCTTCTCCTCCCTTCCTTCCCCGCCCCCCCTTCACTTCTACTTCTCCTTACCGCATAAGGAGCAAAAGTCACGCACAACCAGGCAGCAAAGGAGGCCTGGAGGACCGATACGAGCGAGTAGCTCCCGAACTCGATCCACCTCCTCCCCCCGCTGCTCACGTTGCTCAGCATCGAGTGCCAGTCCCTCCAGTTCTCGCACGCTGCCCCCACCCTAACCTCCTTACAGCACATTTCCCTGCTTATCCAGAACCCCCTCCCCTCGCAGAACCCGAACCTCAAGTCAGTGAACAGGTCCACCCCTATCCCCACCACTGCCGCGACGGCTCCAGTGAAGAAGCCGATTAGCAGCAGGGCGATCCACGTCTGCAGCCCATCCCATGCCCTAGCCAGGACCTGCTGACCCTCAGGTAGCTCCTGGTTCAGTTTCTCCACCTTGCGCTTCCTCTCCCTGTCCTTCTCGGCGTAGTAGGCCCAGTCTACGGTGAGAAAGTCTGCATCCTGATCATCGGGGGTGTAGTAGATGCTCGAGTACTCCGAGGGCTGCGAGACTCGGCCTGTGTCCTCACCCTTGGAAGCATGCGAGCGGAAGGTGAGATGGTTGGGGTCGTCGAGGAGGGACTGGTAGCTCCTGTGTGTGTAGAACCCTCCCACGGCATCGATCTCTGACGCAACTCCAGCGGAGTCCAGGAGAGAGATGTGGTTGTCCCAGTCTGAGTGGGACCTCTTCTTGAGCGCCTTCTTCTCGTTTTCTTCTTCGTCTGATGCCGAGGCCCCCAAATGAGGCCTGGGGGAAACAATGTCCCAGTCCCAGAGGCGGGACAAGCGGGAGAAAGGAGTCGATGTGTCCTCCTGGTTCCCATCGCCCTCATCTTCCTCAACCGGCGCATACTCCGCGCTTGACCGTTTATCGCTGCTGCTCATCGTATTGGAGTGCTGTCCTCCTTCTCGCTAGCTCGGTCGACAGCCTTGGAACTGCGTCAACCCTGCAGCAACATCCGCGTCATGCCCATCATGATTCCGTTCCTCCCCATAGCGCATGCCGCATCGAGGCCTTCATGATCCTCCTGCTCCTCCCCCTTCTGCTTCTCCTCCTCCCCCTGCTGCTTCTCCTCCTCCCCCTGCTCAGGTTGTCGCAGCCATGATACCTCAAAATAGATGCTGGCCCTCATCCCCGCATTATCCATCATCCCCCTCATCCCCCTTATCCCCCGACAATGGCGGTGGCGGCAATGCGAGTCGCCGTAGCAGCAGCTGGGAGGATGGAGGAGAAGGAGCCTCTCAAGGCAGCGGAGGAGTACTCGAGGATAGTCAAAGCACTCACGGCTGCCAGGTGCTCCAACTCCTTCTCCTTTTCTCTCTTCCTCCGTGTCCCTTGCACCTTTTTCGCCGGCGATTGCGCTCGTTTGCTCGCCCTTCCCTCTCCTTCCATCCCTAGGCTACTCCTCCCTGTATACTCGTACCTACTATACGGCTCTATGTTGTCCAGCTCCTTTCCGCTACTTTTCTTCTCCTCCGCTGCCCTGGAAACGTCAATCTGTCAATCAGCAGTCTGTAGAACTCTAGCTAGCAGATACCAATAGTAACTTGACGGAAGTTAGAGGCACATCATGGACTGATTATGTGTGAAATGGTGGTGCTGAGACAACATCGTTGTAGTTTGAAAGGTTCTTGTACCGCTGAATGACATGACAGAAGCCAAGTGAAGTCCAAGGAAGAGGACAAGGAGATTGCAACCGTCATCGCCCTTGCTCGCAAGCGATTCGATGAGTGTGAGAAGCGGATTCTTCAAGAAAAAGCAGCAGGAGCAGGAGTGGGAACAGCAACAGCAACAGCAACAGCAACAGCGGCTGGAGCAAGAGCAAGAGCAGGAGCAGGAGCGAAGGGGTTTGAAGCTGCTTCATCATCGGATAAGCAGACTGGATCTTGGTTAGGTTGGTTATGGGAAACGTCTAAGCCAACGCAAAATGTGAGCAAGCAGCGGTCTGTGGATGCTTGCACTTATGCATCAGTTCAGCGATGCGAGAACGGCAGGTGATACTCTTCCCCCTCCAACCCCTCCTCTCCCTCCTCTTCTTCTTCCTGCAATTTGAGTGACGAGGCAGCAGAGCGATGCAGGACAAGGAGCGGAGAGAGCCAGCCGTAGGAACTTCGCTCCTCCATCCCTGCCTCACCGTCTTGCAGGCAACGGAAACGGGAGGTCCGAAGCTCGGGTCAGAGGGAGCGACGGCAACGAGCAACAAGGCCCAGTCCAAGTACAACATCGGCAGCCTTAAGGGGATCGACCGAAAGCTGGTTGCTCCTCCCCTGCCTTGTGGAAGGCAGCAAATGACTGTCGAGGGCCCCGCAGGCGCTGAACATCCTCGATGAGGTCGTGGATCAGGCACCTGGAGTTTCGTTCGAAACCATCTCGGGTCTGAAGGAGGCGAAGGAAGCGCTCAAGGAAGCGATCATCCTGCCCTCCCTCCGTCCTGACCTCTTCACTGGCATCCGGTCGCCTCCTCGGGGTGACGGAATAGGAACCCACCGTCCTCTCTCACTCTTTCGCAGGGATCCTCCTGTTTGGGCCTCCAGGCAATGGCAAGACTTTGCTGGTAGCTGATGAGATGGAGATAGCGAGGGTGGAGTTGATGACGATGAAGATGATGACGATGATTGAGAATAAGAAAACGATACTAGCTTTAGGGGATGTCAATGATGATAGAGACAATGTAGCGAGGGGCTTAGGTTAGAAGCCTTTTGAAGCCCTGCGCTCAAGTCTGTACAGGCCAAAGCAGTTGCAACGGAGTGCAAGTGCACTTTCTTCAACCTCTCTGCCTCTTCATTGACATCAAAGGTGACCGCAGCTGCTTGTTCTCGGCTGCTTTCGTCTGCCTCACTCAGTCGCAGTGGGTGGGAGAGTCCGAGAAGATGGTTAGAGCTTTGTTTGCGCTGGCGGACCAGCTGCAGGTCCAGGAGTTCTCAACACCCCCCCGCCACTTTCTGACCTGCTCTGCTCGTTCCCCCACAGCCAAGTGTGATCTTCATGGACGAAGTCGATTCTCTCCTGACTTCGAGATCAGCTCAGGAGCAAGATTCCAGCAGGCAACCCCCCAACCCCCCGTCCCCCCTCTCCCCTAATGACGACAATGTGTAGACGGCTCAAGACCGAATTTCTCGTTCAGTTCGACGGGCTGGGGACGGTAAGTTTGTGCCCCTCTGCAGTCTAGCATGCATCACGCCTCCTCCTCCCAATGCCCTCCTGCCTTGCTCCTTATCATTCCACTATCCCTCCTTCCCCATTCTTTTCTTGCTCCTTCGTTTTCCCTTCTCTACCTCAACCGGTTGTGCTCCGCAGAGCAAGGACTCTCGCGTTGTGGTGATCGGGGCTACCAATAGACCGCAGGTATGAAGATCCTGTCGTCCCGTCTCCTTCACCTTCCTCCCCCTCCATCGCCTTGCTGTGGTCTTGCTCCCTCCCCTGCCCCTCCACTTCACTACATCCCTCGCCTATTCCATCCTCACTCAGTGACCGTCCTCGCACTAGGAATTGGACGACGCTGTGATCCGTCGCTTCACGAAGCGGCTCTTCATCCCCTCCCGGATACTCCAGCTCGTCTCCAGCTGATCAAGTCCCTGTTCAAGGTGTCTCGTGCTAGGTCAGGCTGTCACTGAGGCCCTCGGGTCCTGTCGCAGGGTCAGAAAGTCAGTCTGAACGATCGGGAGTTCCAGCTGGTAGCCGAAGCCACTAAAGGCTTCACCGGCAGCGACATCACCGCCATGTGCAAGGATGCTGCCATGGGGCCCATCCGCGACTTGCGGGGAGGGATCGAGAAGGTAGGAGGCAAGCTCTAAGTGCAGAGGGAAACGAGGAAAGCAAAGGGATGTCACGGGGGGGGGGACGAGGGGGCTTCATAAGCTGACCTCCAGCTGAACTCAGCTGACTTCCTCGGCAGGTCAACGAGTCTTCAGTTCGTGGGATCAATCTTCAAGACCTGAGAGAAGCAGCGGACAAGACTCGGCCCAGCGTCTCCTCTAAGCTACTCAAGGTAAGGCGCTACTTTCTCTTCAATCCTCACCAACCCAACCCCCTTGCCCTTGTACTCCTGCACGGCTGATACCTAATGTAGGACTTGCTGGCATGGAATGCAGAGTTTGGAAGCTACAAGGCTTGAGGGGAGCTGGCAGCACAGATTATCTCGTGTAGATATGTAGATATATGAAGGAAAACATATGAGCGGTGAGGGAAGTAAAAGTATCGAGATTCGATTGCCTTCCATGTGTGGCACGATGTCGGGGGAAAAACTTAAAACAAATTTGCTACTAAGAAGGAGCGATGGTTGTCTTTCGAAGGTTTTCAATGTCGGAACGTGTAACAGGAAAAGGGAGCACCAACAAAGGGAGTGGGTAGAATAATTGTACTTATTTCATCTTCATCTACTAGAAATACAATCGAACACACTTCCATCACGCTAGATATTATCACACTTAACCCGGCTTGAGTCTCTCAGCCCGTCGGTTATCGTCGCGTCGTCAGACTGACGCGGTTGTATCCTCAGAGAGTCGTCGACACCATCCACGTATGAACGGCCTTCAGAGATGTCATAACGTTTGTTTCGCAACAAACAATGCTACCTGCATAGAGATAAAGAAAGCCGAAGCAAACTTCATCATGAATCCATGCGACGTCAGGGACTTGAGCGCGAGGAGATGAGAATAAGTCTTGGCCGCGTAGGCTCCCCATGCAACCTGCCACATCCATAAGGCTCTGTCATCGTCTCCCTTCTTGGCTCTCGCCTGTGCTGTCACCAACGACAACTGTGCAGCATGGTCCATCCGTTTCCGGACTCTAGCTTCGCAGAAACTGCAGGAGCATTCAGTCAAAGTCTTGCTTCAGCTCCCCATAGCCTCTCTCACCTCACTCCCGGAGCACGCAGGTACGTGAGAAGATTCGGGGCGAACACGCCAGGAAGCAGGTCCTCGAAGAGCTTGTCCAGCAGCATCGGCAAGAAGAAGTTGCACAACCCCGTAAGACCAGGACGGTCCAAGGCCCGAGATATTTCGACGATAGCAACAGCCTCGTGCCCTCGTTTCTCAGAGAACCGGACCAGACTCTGTCTCAAGGTCGGAGAGTCCAGGCACCGATCGAGCCAGAAGATGTCGTCGAGAGCAGTGTTGATTCCAAAGCCAAAGAAGGGCTTGACTGTGTGAATGGCATCTCCCAGCATGACAGTAGTGTTGCTCCTATGGATGACTGGCCCGCAGTGCTATAGAACCCTGTCAGCTCATACAAGTCAAGAGAAAACATCAACCTGAAAGGTTGGAAGCTTGTGGACTGGCTTGCGCGCAAACGCGTCACAGGATTCGGCTGTGAGGAAGGGCAAGAACATTGGGAAGTAACTCGCGAAAAGATCATGCACTTCCTTCCCTGTCTTCGCCTGTAAAATTTTCTGAAGATCAAGGTCAGTGCCTTTCACACTGCAACGATTTTTTCATCAACCTGGTTGTTGGGCCGAAACAAAACTACTGCGATGGCTCGACGTCCTTTCAGAGGCAATGCATCTATGATGATGTCGTCCAAGCAGACTGCACTATAATCAAGGTCGTCTCTAAAATTCTCGGGGATCTCGAGGGAGATAGTCTTATAGACTCTTTCGTTGTCGTCTTCATACTTGACATACTCGACCTCTTCTCCGTGGTCAAACTTTGAAGACTCGACCAGATTACTGCGGACTGCTGAATTGGCTCCATCAGCACCGACTAGAAAAGGGGTTTCGATCTCAAAGATGCCTGTACACGAGGAATGGTTAGCAATGGCGGGTCAGGCATCACAGAGTTTCAGAACCTCGATCTACTGAAGTCTTGTCCAACATGGTCAGCCGAGCATGACCATTTTTGCTCCATTGCACTTGTTGACACTCAACGTTGTAATGGACGGAGATCTTGTCAGCATACTTGTCCTGGATCTCTTCCAACAAGCAACCCGCCAGACAGTCTCGCTGAATCACTTTGATCGAGTATCCAAACTTTTGAATGAAATCAACCCGCTGCGGATTTTTGCTGCCGGGGATCCAGTCCATCCTCCCCTTTACATCAGCACAATGCTGCTCAACTCGGTCCCACACCTCCAGAGTCTTGAGTGCGTTTTGACCCTTGATGTCCAATCCGATGTTGTACGACCTTTCTGGGTCTCCCCATTCTTGTGAGCCTGACAGCGGAGGGCGAGGCAGCTTGTCAAAGATAGTGATGTTGGACCATCCACGTCTGAGCAGGAAAGGTAAGGTTGAGAGCGATCAGATCAACGTCACCTTGCAAGCATGATTGCTGTGGCGAGCCCAGCAGGACCAACACCTACAATGACCGTCTTTGATGGCTTTGAATTCTCATACTGCACTGACTGCTCTTTCAACTCTTCGATTGGTGACTCCTGACTTGACTGACTCACCCCGAAGGTAAGAATTCTATCTTGAACAGCAAACATCGTCGAGGCAAGGTTTTGGATGCCGATCTTGTGTTGTTTTTCAGATATCATTTGCAGGTTCGGAACATTCATCTTAGATAGTATCTTACACGACTGAGACATAAACTTGGCAGCATCGGATCTCGTATCCTTTCTTGTTCTCAGACCCAAACGTGAAGGATGAAGGAAACCAGTCGTAATCGACAAACTGCTTCCGAAGGCAAAGGTATCATTGCAAAGTCCCAAAAGCAACAGTTGGATGAGCAAAACCTTCCAGGAAGTGATGGGTTTCATCGAGGAAAGATGAATACAATAGACAATACAAGATATTGCTGGTTCAAAGATGGGGATAGTTAGCACGTGATGGGTCTGTTAATTCGGACTGTAAGAGGTCATTTCGACAACTTCAAGAACTTCGAAGGACAGAACCCCTGGGAATGGAGCAGGCGAGAATCAGTACAAGGAATATAGAGGGAGAAAGAGAGAGATATGATGAGAAGAAACGAAACGAGCAAGTCGGACAGATGGAGAAGGAGGGGAGAGCTGCTGTGGGGATCGCAATTAGAGGCGGGAAAATGAGGTGAACCAAATGTACAATTTCGGTAAAGGTCCTAACAGAAATACCAAGGTCACCAAATCGCTTTGTCAATATTGGCAGAACTCTCGAATCATTCCCAATAGAGATACCGAATATTTTTGGCTTTGACAGAATGAAGGAAGACAAATTGCCCCCCACGGAAATCCATTCCGATGCGATCCGTCCCTTGTTGCAGCCCCCTACCCACCCTCCCATGTGACACATCGTCCGAAAGTGCATCTTTTCAGTTGAGGACCCACCAGTCGTTTTGCGACCGTTCGGGCCCACAAGGCGGGGCTCGGGGGGTAGGGCGTCCCTTGTTGCAGTGGCGACCGTACTCCGGCGGCGGGCTGTTCAAGTTCAACTTCTAGGTAGTACTCAAAATTAGTCAAACTTGAATCAGTACAAGGACCATCAGGAGAGTCGAGGACCGGAGGCTTGACCCTGACCGACCGTGCCTGTCGGAACGGTCGCACCGTCACTGCACCGCGGCACACCCGCCGGGGCCACACTGGGCCACACGGCGAGAACGTCACGAGTCGGACCTCGGAGCCCGGAGTCGGAGGCTTCGCCGGAGGCTCCCGGCCCGGTCCCGCCGGAAGGCTCCGCGGCCGGGGACTCCCCGTCGGACGGCTCCCGGAGCCGCCGTCCGGGATCCGATACCGAGACGGTCCGACTGACTCGTGACGGTGCCACGGGTAAGACTCGAGCCTTACAGAAAGGTCGGAGGAGAGGCTCGCTTTCAGTGACTCGGAGCCACGGTCCGCGGCGACTCCGCCGGGCCGGGCGTCCGAGTCCCGGACTCCGGGACTCCGGCCCTGGAGTCAGTGCCGCGCGGGCTCCGAGCGGCTCAGCGGCTGAGGCCCGGCGTTGGTTTAACTTCACTTTGAGTAACTTGAAGGCCAGCCTCGCCCGGGCCAGCCCGGCGGGCCCCGGGCCGGGCCGGGCCCGACCGTCAGCGTGGCCGGACTCAGTCACATAACCGCCGGTGGGCCCGGCAGGCCGCCGGGCGCGCGGACCGCCGGTCGGCTGGGCCCGTACAGTCACCGTCGGGCAATCATCAATTTCCAATCAACAAATTTTTGGAGTAATCATTTTCCAATCAACGAAAGTTTGCAGTAATCATTTTCCAATCAACTTTTTGAAACAATAATCATTTTCCAATCAAAACTCCCCGTTTCGTACCGTTGCACGTATCAGAAACGGTCGTAACCGTATACTTTTGCAATCATTTTCCAATCAAAATCAACTTTCAAACTTTCAACTCTCCGTTTTGGAACTTTACCCCACCCCTCCACCCCCCTTTAAACCCTCCGTTCGGACCCCTCCCCATGACCCACCCCTCGAAGCCCACAGCGGCTACCCCCTTCATAACCAGGACTTGGTATCAAAAATACCGGTACTATCCAGTACCCCGGTGTCACATGATGGGGTCGGTGGTCCACCCTACCCCATGTACCAGTCTATCAGTCAAACACACCGGTGTCCCCCTACCCCTTTCACGACCTCTGAGAACTCGGTATCGAACACACCGGTCCCTACCCCAGTGGTCACATGACGGGGTCCGGGTGGTTCACCCTACCCCATATACCAGTGTATCAGTCAAACACACCGGTGTTTCTTACAGCCTTCCACCCCCCCCGTCTCGCCGGGCCCCCATACAATGATATGCCAGTACCCCCTTCCCTTCCCCCGTCACCACCACCTGGTGGTGACCCTTCCATTTCCTAAGCGCCCTTCCTCTGAGTCATGGCAAGGGTGCCTGATTGCGCCGGAGGCATCATGTCAGAGTAGGTGGGGGTGAGAAATAGATGGACATAACCCTAAAATGGGAATAAGGTCTACGAAGTCTCGACTGAGGCTCTAATGCAAAACCCTAGAGGTCTGACCCCCTGACCCCTGCAGCCCTCGGGGGCAAGTTTTCGTGATATGCCCCGGGGAGACCACAGGGAGGCACATTTCGGCTAGACGGCTCCCATCGGTCTCGTGGGGGTGGTACCTGTACCTGTACCCGTACTTGTGAGGCCATACGCTTTATGTGTACCACCTCTAGTAGGGTAGGTATATACCCCTAGGGGTGGAGAGCGGGGGAACATAATTCTGCACAGGGGATCCAGCAACTTGCAACTCGCTGCTTGGCATGCTCTGCTCCTCTGATGCTGCTGCTGCTGCTGCTACATGTGGGAGGGCTGTTTGCCTCTCAAGCACAGAGCGCCTGACTCTTCTCTGCATGCCTTGCTCAAGCCTCCACCCTCCTTCCTCCTCCTCTGATGTGCTCTGTGCTCATGCCCATGTTGCGTGAAGCTCGGAGCGGGGGAGAATTGTTTGCGTTTAGAGGTAGAGGAGAAGTGTGAGCAGCCGTGTATGAGAGCGAGCAGCGTCTGAAGCTGCAGCCACACCCTGCGGATGCACGTAGATCAGCTCCTGTCATATCTGACGCATGGTAGGCAGTGCGGAGAGGCTTGAGTGTGTCGGAGCTGTTTTGGTTGGGATGAGTGTCGAGTGATTGTTGGGAGCGCGAAGGGGAAAGGAGAAAGGCGATAGTATTTTTTCATTTGAGATCTACATACAAGGAAGCCCAGGAGCGTGTACTTTGGGGCAGGTCATGGATGTGCACGACGATGTCGGACAGCCAAGGCCGCATGGTCATCTCGATAGCATGGAGAGACGTGGAGTGCTTGAGGTCGGGAGTGCGAGAGAAAGTGATGTGTGCCGGATGACCGGAAGAGATGATGAGAGGCTTCAGCGAGGAAGGGAGAAGTGTGCCGGGCTTGTGATCCTCTTCGAGGGAAACAACAGGTGTCGATGGAAAGGCAGAGAGCAGGAGCGGAGACGAGGGGAGCAAGGACAGTGCAAGGATAGTGTACGATTGAGTTGAAGTCTAGGATT
The DNA here is from genome assembly GCF_000315625.1 of Guillardia theta CCMP2712. Taxonomy (NCBI): domain Eukaryota; class Cryptophyceae; order Pyrenomonadales; family Geminigeraceae; genus Guillardia; species Guillardia theta. The sequence goes on along the minus strand of NW_005434655.1, from coordinate 533,776 downwards.
GCTGGACGCTTGAGCCCGAGGACCTGCGGGCTCAGCTTGTCTGACTGACATGCGGGAGAGAGTGGCGGCTGTTGCTTCGGGATGCGGAAGCAAGGGGAATAGGGATCAAGGCTCCGGGACTCTCAAGAAACGACAGGAGAGGCTTCATTGGAGGAGGGGGGGAGGAGAGGCGGCGGGAGTGATCGGCAGGGGAAGATATTCTATGCTAGTTGTATTGAAGAACGGAATGAAGTCATGAGCCTCACACCCTGTGTCTCTTGTGAGATGCTCACCTGCTCTGCGATCACTCTGCAAATGGAAGCGCCCACTGACAGCTGCTTGGAGGTATCAGAAGTATGAATGGCGCGAGAACAGACATGTGGGGAAGCATGTCGCTGAGAGGGGCGACGTGCTCCTGCTTGCGTCGGCATGGAGAGGGTTGGAAGCCTGCGGAGAAAGGGACGACTCGCCCGAGCATGATGGCACTGAGGCCTCTGACTGACCGCGCGCAAGCATGTGCTTCATCATCCCACTCATCGACGAGCAGCAGGAGCATGTGGCCCCCGCCATGTGGCTCTCAGTGTGCGATACGCGCGCAGGCGTCGAGCCATCCTTGGCTGACCTCGTCCCGTGGCTGCTGGTGCATCCTGCTTCCTCTTGCCCTGACCTGACAGACATGCAGGAAGCATGAGGAGCAGTGCCTTCTCCTCGCCTCACGCGCGCGCATGGGAGCATGTCCTTTGCAGGAGGCGGAAGCTAGAATCTCGAACCAAACCAAACACCCCCGCCCCTCGCGACAAGCAGGCGACCCTACGCCTCCAGGGAAGGCCTCCGCTTGGCGCTGTGGCGAAGCAGGCAGGGCGTCAGGCATGCAGAAGGTAAGCACGGAGCTTGAGACGCCGGCTGGGAGCATCGGAGGAGGAGGCAGCAGCGGCAAGACACCTCCCTCAGGGCGAAGCAAACGCGACTCGCGCTAGGGCAGCAAACGCCTGCATACTGAGCCTCCGGTCGAGGGCGAGGAGCCTCCGAGGGCAGGGAACAAGACCAGGGCAAGACCGGGCAGGGGAGAGCCGAGGCTACGACATCACGGTAGGGGGGGCGGGGGCAGGTAGGGGGCGGAGGGAGGGGGGAGGGAGGGACAAGGGGAAAGCGATGGAAGGGAGAAGGGGTAGGGAGGGGTGAGCGGAGGGGGTGGGGGGTGGGGGTTGGAGAATCTTTCCGATTGAGAAAAGGGGCGGTGCAAGGGGCCGGGGAGGAGCAGGGGTGGGTGGGTGGTGGCATGTGGGAAGTGAGGGGGTAAGGTGCTGGGACCAGGAGGGTAGGGGTGATGGGTCTGTCAGGGGTGGGGTGAGTCCGTAGCGACATCCTTTGTCGGGAGGAGGATGCACCCCCTTCTTTCCCCTCACACCACCCCACCCTCGAGAGCTCTCCTGCCTTTCCCTGCTCCTGCACAGGATGCTTGTAAGCGAAGACGCGATGGTAGCTGATGGTCGACGGACAGGCCGCACACCAGCAGCGAGGAGGGGGCGTTAGCTGCAGGATCAGGAGGCTTGGCCAGTGCTGGGAAACGCGACGACAAGGTCGGAGAACGACCGGAGAGCAGCGAGGAGAGCGGAGAGAAGGAGGATCGAGGGGAAGGCTCGTCAA
>NW_005434655.1:529088-531586 GCF_000315625.1 Guillardia theta CCMP2712 | reverse complement strand
AAGGGGGGGGGGGGGGAGGGGGAGTCGAGCCATGCGGCCGGGGAGGAGGCAAGAGGAGGCAAGTGAGCGGAGACGAGGCGGACGGGGGCGTCAGTACTGGATCAAAGGGGGAGGAGGCTTCACGGGAGTGCGTGCATGCTGCATGACGGGCGGAGGCCGTCTCAAGTGACAGGGGCAGAGGACGAGGGAGCGAGGCTGCTCAGAGGCGAGGCCACAGGACGTGCGGGGATGGGTACAAGAGAAGAAAGCGGCATGAGCCCGAGACGAGATCAGAAGCAGGACTCTAAGCGGGAGGAGGGCCGCCTAGATGGAGCCGTGCTTGCTGCAAGGCAGATCAGACTGAGCATGAGCGGGTTGATGCTCGTCGCTGGCACAGTGGCAAGGACGGCTGCAGCTCTTAGCAAGCGAGCGAGTAAGAGCACAACCAGCGGACGACTCCAAGCCTTGGCTGGAAGGGGCGACCACACAGAGGAGCAACAGTGAGGTCGAGACGATAGGCAGACAGGAGGAGGGGTCGGGCGAGGAGGGGATTTGAGCTGATTTGTGCAGATTGTATGTACACAACATTACAATGGCGCGACTTGTGCATCCAACTCTATCGTGTTTGATTACTTTCACAGTGACTCTTGTTCTTCGCCTGCCAAGTACCACTCGAGCCAGTTCGCATCGATCGATTGCGAGGACTCAGCGGCTGACTCCCGCGACCCTGACCCTGACTCGCCCCGGCTTTGCGAGCTGCTCTTCCCGTCGGCTCCCGGCCTGGGAGGGGTCCTGCTGCTTGACGACATGTATGTGCTGCTCCCCTCCGCTCCGCTCGGGTGTGCCATGGCGGCCTGAGCTTCTTGCGAGCTTGACGATGACCCAGGAGGGTCTGCGTGTGCGTTCTGCTGGTCGGGCAGCCTGCTGCTGCTACTCGTCGCTCCCGCTTCCTCGTCTAGCCCGTTTTCATCGCTTGGGCTCCCGCCGTCGCCGCTCATGCTGTCGCCATTGCCGCTGCCGCCGCTCATGTGGCGAGAGTAGTCCCCCGCTCGCTCGTTCCTCAGGCGAGCGTAGGGCCATCGCTGTATGCCGAGCATACGACAGGCCTTCTTGAGGCTCGTCAAGGAGATGCCCTGCGACACTCATTGAGCGCAAGCGCATGCAGTCGCTGGGGCGACCATGAGCTCACCAGAAACTTGGCGGCGTCCTCCTGTCGCATGTGGAACAGCGGCTCGATGATGGTGAGGTCGAGCTGCACGTCGTACACTCTTGCCCCGTCACCTGCTCGCTTGGGAGTGACGGTCACAGACTCTGCGCGCTTGGGGTGGTCGCTCATCGCTCTACCCTCGACGGCTCGACGTGCGCGCACCTGAGACAAGCATGGCCCTGTGGCCCTCCCTCCGTCTTCCTCTCTCTCTCTCCCGTCTCCTTCACGCTTCTCCTCGGTTACTCTTTGACCTCGGCAAAGCGCTCAGTTGGCGTATTACCGTCTGTCGCGAAACGTTGACTTCCCCCTGCTCCTCCTGCTCCTCGTTCGCCCTGCGTCTCCCCTGGCCCTGGCCATTCTCCCGCCAAGCCGTGTCCCTTTTTTTAATCTTTTTTAGTCTTTCTTTCTTTGATCTTTTTTGCTTCTTTTTTTTACCCCTACGCGGGGGAAACTGAGGGTGGGGGTGGCGAAGCGCCTGGGGGTAGACGAGCATCGAAGGGGGTCGGGGTGGAGGGACGAGGGAGGGACGGGAGTGGTGGTGGAGAGATCATAAAGCTTTGGGGTAGGGGGTGAGAGTCAGGGTCGGGGAGGACGGAGAAGAGCAGTCAGAGAGGGGGTAGGGGTGAGTAGAGGGGTAGGCAGGTGTTGGAGAGAGGAGGGCGAAGGGGTGGGTGGAGGGTCGGGAGGACCCGATCTGCATGCCCATCTCAGCGCTCAGGGCGGCAAGCAAGGTGTTGAGGAAATGCCCGACGAATGTGTTGATTTGCCGGGAGTTAGCTTTTGTGAGCGTGGTGGAAGAGGAGCGCAGATCATACGAAGCAGTGGCACTTGGTCTGAGGGACAGCATTCACTGCAGCTGATAGAAATAGCGGATGGCTACAACGGACTGAGCGAGGCTCTGTTCGAAGAGATGTAAGGCTGGGTAGAAAAAGTTTACTCGACACACCCTCTGCTCCTTTCCTACATCACGACGCTTCAAGCAACTGCTGTCCCAGGCTTCACCAGCAGGCGTCTGCACTGCAATGCTTGAATGAACACAAAAATCTCCCCCTCTAAATTCTGCAACCCTTGCTTGCCGCCCTGAGCGCTGAGATGGGCATGCAGATCGGGTCCTGCCGACCCTCCACCCACCCCTTCGCCCTCCTCTCTCCAACATCTGCCTACCCCTCTACTCACCCCTACCCCCTCTCTGACTGCTCTTCTCCCGCGGGGGGGGATTTTTTACTCCCCCCCTTGGGGGGGGTGAAAGATAAAAAACCTCCCCCCCCCCCGTGTCGCGTCGGTCCCTTGACCAGGGAGGGGGGTGTGGGGG
>NW_005434655.1:527323-527715 GCF_000315625.1 Guillardia theta CCMP2712 | reverse complement strand
ATCTCTCCACCACCACTCCCGTCCTCCCTCGTCCCTCCACCCCGACCCCTTCGATGCTCGTCTACCCCAGGCGCTTCGCCACCCCACCTCAGTTTCCCCGACGTAGGGGTAAAAAAAAGAAGCAAAAAAGATCGAAGAAAGAAAGACTAAAAAAGATTAAAAAAAGGGACACGGCTTGGCGGGAGAATGGCCAGGGCCAGGGGAGACGCAGGGCGAACGAGGAGCAGGAGGAGCAGGGGGAAGTCAACGTTTCGCGACAGACGGTAATACGCCAACTGAGCGCTTTGCCGAGGTCAAAGAGTAACCGAGGAGAAGCGTGAAGGAGACGGGAGAGAGAGAGAGAGGAAGACGGAGGGAGGCCACGAGGGCCATGTCTTGTCTCGAGGTGCGCG
>NW_005434655.1:489171-527223 GCF_000315625.1 Guillardia theta CCMP2712 | reverse complement strand
CAAGAGTGTACGACGTGCAGCTCGACCTCACATCATCGAGCCGCTGTTCCACATGCGACAGGAGGACGCCGCCAAGTTTCTGGTGAGCTCATGGTCGCCCCAGCGACTGCATGCGCTTGCGCTCAATGAGTGTCGCAGGGCATCTCCTTGACGAGCCTCAAGAAGGCCTGTCGTATGCTCGGCATACAGCGATGGCCCTACGCTCGCCTGAGGAACGAGCGAGCGGGGGACTACTCTCGCCACATGAGCGGCGGCAGCGGCAATGGCGACAGCATGAGCGGCGACGGCGGGAGCCCAAGCGATGAAAACGGGCTAGACGAGGAAGCGGGAGCGACGAGTAGCAGCAGCAGGCTGCCCGACCAGCAGAACGCACACGCAGACCCTCCTGGGTCATCGTCAAGCTCGCAAGAAGCTCAGGCCGCCATGGCACACCCGAGCGGAGCGGAGGGGAGCAGCACATACATGTCGTCAAGCAGCAGGACCCCTCCCAGGCCGGGAGCCGACGGGAAGAGCAGCTCGCAAAGCCGGGGCGAGTCAGGGTCAGGGTCGCGGGAGTCAGCCGCTGAGTCCTCGCAATCGATCGATGCGAACTGGCTCGAGTGGTACTTGGCAGGCGAAGAACAAGAGTCACTGTGAAAGTAATCAAACACGATAGAGTTGGATGCACAAGTCGCGCCATTGTAATGTTGTGTACATACAATCTGCACAAATCAGCTCAAATCCCCTCCTCGCCCGACCCCTCCTCCTCTCCGCCCGTCATGCAGCATGCAAGCAATCCCGTGAAGCCCCCTCCCCCTTTGATCCAGTTCATGCCAGCGCGGGTCTATTCCAATGCCTATGCTCCTATGGCCTGGCAGACCTGTACCCGCTCCCTACCCACCCCCCACCACCCTCGTCTCCTGCGTTAGTCGTGATCAAGTCGTCAACCCTCTTCTTGGTCAGTCGCACTCGCTACCATCATCAAGCTTTGCAGGGTTGGCGACTCTCTCCCCGCTGGCCAGAAGCTTCATCCCTGGCCTGCCTGCATGCTCGTCGTCTCAGTCTCGTAGGCCCTCTGGCATCCTTGCTTCCTACCTCGACCGCCTCCCCTTCTCCCCCGCCGTCGTGTCATAGTCAGTACCCTCCTGCTGCCCGCCTGCCTTGCTAGTGTCCGACCCAAGGTACAGTCAGAGACAAGTCTCCTCGCGTCACCCGTCCTCCTCTCTGCTCTATCGCCCACTTCCTCTTGACGAGCCTTGCCCTTGTCCTCCTTCTCTCCGCTCTCCTCGCTGCTCTCCGGTCGTTCTCCGACCTTGTCGTCGCGTTTCCCAGCACTGGCCAAGCCTCCTGATCCTGCAGCTAACGCCCCCTCCTCGCTGCTGGTGTGCGGCCTGTCCGTCGACCATCAGCTACCATCGCGTCTTCGCTTACAAGCATCCTGTGCAGGAGCAGGGAAAGGCAGGAGAGCTCTCGAGGGTGGGGTGGTGTGAGGGGAAAGAAGGGGGTGCATCCTCCTCCCGACAAAGGATGTCGCTACGGACTCACCCCACCCCTGACAGACCCATCACCCCTACCCTCCTGGTCCCAGCACCTTACCCCCTCACTTCCCACATGCCACCACCCACCCACCCCTGCTCCTCCCCGGCCCCTTGCACCGCCCCTTTTCTCAATCGGAAAGATTCTCCAACCCCACCCCTCCGCTCACCCCTCCCTACCCCTTCTCCCTTCCATCGCTTCCCTTGTCCTCTCCCCCCCCCTCCTCCCTTACCGTGATGTCGTAGCCTCGGCTCTCCCCTGCCCGGTCTTGCCCTGGTCTTGTTCCCTGTTCTCGGAGGCTCCTCGCCCTCGACCGGAGGCTCAGTATGCAGGCACTTGCTCTTCGCCCTGAGGGAGGTTGGTTTCGAGTAGCGACTGGCTTCCTTGCTTGCTTGGTCTTGCCGCTGCTGCCTCCTCTTCCGATGCTCCCAGCGGCCCTCCCAGGAGGCGCAGGGTCGCCTGCTCGTCGCGAGGGGCGGGGGGGCGTTTGGTTTGGTTTGAGATGCCAGCGAGAAGTCTGTTAAATGAACCCTTCTGATCATGCCCTCCGCATGCTCGCATGCAGCCCCGACGCTCACCTCCTCACAAGCTAAGCCTGCGAGCCTCCTCCTCTCGCCGCCCTCCTGCGTGCAAAGCACATGCGCCCATGCGAGCGCGCGAGGCGAGGAGAAGGCACTGCTCCTCATGCTTCCTGCATGTCTGTCAGGTCAGGGCAAGAGGAAGCAGGATGCACCAGCAGCCACGGGACGAGGTCAGCCAAGGATGGCTCGACGCCTGCGCGCGTATCGCACACTGAGAGCCACATGGCGGGGGCCACATGCTCCTGCTGCTCGTCGATGAGTGGGATGATGAAGCACATGCTTGCGCGCGGTCAGTCAGAGGCCTCAGTGCCATCATGCTCGGGCGAGTCGTCCCTTTCTCCGCAGGCTTCCAACCCTCTCCATGCCGACGCAAGCAGGAGCACGTCGCCCCTCTCAGCGACATGCTTCCCCACATGTCTGCTCTCGCGCCATTCATACTTCTGATACCTCCAAGCAGCTGTCAGTGGGCGCTTCCATTTGCAGAGTGATCGCAGAGCAGGTGAGCATCTCACAAGAGACACAGGGTGTGAGGCTCATGACTTCATTCCGTTCTTCAATACAACTAGCATAGAATATCTTCCCCTGCCGATCACTCCCGCCGCCTCTCCTCCCCCCCTCCTCCAATGAAGCCTCTCCTGTCGTTTCTTGAGAGTCCCGGAGCCTTGATCCCTATTCCCCTTGCTTCCGCATCCCGAAGCAACAGCCGCCACTCTCTCCCGCATGTCAGTCAGACAAGCTGAGCCCGCAGGTCCTCGGGCTCAAGCGTCCAGCAATCCTAGACTTCAACTCAATCGTACACTATCCTTGCACTGTCCTTGCTCCCCTCGTCTCCGCTCCTGCTCTCTGCCTTTCCATCGACACCTGTTGTTTCCCTCGAAGAGGATCACAAGCCCGGCACACTTCTCCCTTCCTCGCTGAAGCCTCTCATCATCTCTTCCGGTCATCCGGCACACATCACTTTCTCTCGCACTCCCGACCTCAAGCACTCCACGTCTCTCCATGCTATCGAGATGACCATGCGGCCTTGGCTGTCCGACATCGTCGTGCACATCCATGACCTGCCCCAAAGTACACGCTCCTGGGCTTCCTTGTATGTAGATCTCAAATGAAAAAATACTATCGCCTTTCTCCTTTCCCCTTCGCGCTCCCAACAATCACTCGACACTCATCCCAACCAAAACAGCTCCGACACACTCAAGCCTCTCCGCACTGCCTACCATGCGTCAGATATGACAGGAGCTGATCTACGTGCATCCGCAGGGTGTGGCTGCAGCTTCAGACGCTGCTCGCTCTCATACACGGCTGCTCACACTTCTCCTCTACCTCTAAACGCAAACAATTCTCCCCCGCTCCGAGCTTCACGCAACATGGGCATGAGCACAGAGCACATCAGAGGAGGAGGAAGGAGGGTGGAGGCTTGAGCAAGGCATGCAGAGAAGAGTCAGGCGCTCTGTGCTTGAGAGGCAAACAGCCCTCCCACATGTAGCAGCAGCAGCAGCAGCATCAGGGGAGCAGAGCATGCCAAGCAGCGAGCAGCAAGAATTATTTGCCCCCGCTCTCCCTGGCACCCCTAGGGTAAAGGGGACGGGGGTATGTACCTACCCTACCACCAAGACGGTACACATAAAGGTATGGGGTCACAAGTACGGGTGTTGGGGGCCGCAAAATGTGCCTCCCTGTGGTCAGGCCGGGGCATGACACAACTCGAAAACTTACCCCCGATTTTCCGTTGGCTCAACGGACCTTCGCCGCCTCAGGGTCCCCGGCCCGGCGGCCACTACTCACTTGTCACTAGCGCGGCCCGGGCCGGGCTCCGAACGGCCGCGTGTGGCCGGCGCGGCCCCCGGGCCCCGCGGCCGGGCGACTGAGGCCGCCTCGAAGCGGGGGGATGTCGGATTGTTCTCGTACTGATTGTTAACTTAACTTTGAGTAAAGATTGTTAACTCATCTTTGAGTAAAGAAACTTTCAAGTTCAGCATTACACTGACCGTGCACGGTGACCTGGCACCACCGTGGCACCCTAAGTCCGACCAGTCACTCCGGCTCGCTCGCTGCTGAGGCCCCAGCACCCGCCTCCTCCAGGCTGTCCATGAGCAGCAGGACTTTCTCTCGCTTTTTGTCTTCTGCGAGACTCCTGCACGTCTGGCCGTCCGGCGTCTTGACGGCGAAGAGCGCCGGCCCGCCAGTCTCTGCGATGACTTGCAGGACTTCGAGGTGCCCGTTCTGAGCGGCAACATGCGCGCAAGTCCTCCCATCCTTGGCGCGTCTGTTGAGAAGCTCAGCCCCCCCAACCTCAAGCAGACGCTGTAAGAGGAGGGAGTGGCCCTCCTGAGAGGCCACGTACGCGCTTGACCTCCCTTGATCACTTTCCAGTCCCACCAACTCCCTTGCTCTGGTGTAACCCAGCAGGACCTCGACTATGCCAGCATGTCCCTGCTGTACCGCAACGTGGAGGCAGGACTTGCCATGATTGTCCGTCAAGAGAAGATCGTCAAAGTCCAGCACCGACATCATCACCTTCATCTCTTCCACCCTCCCACCTTGTGATGCGGCGTGCAAACAGCTCTTGCCATCGACAGTCCTCGCACTGAGAGCTTGCCTGCCTCCCACGGACACCAGGTACTCGAGTACGTCGAGCCTCCCGTTCTGCACTGCCAGGTACGCGCAGGACCTCCCGTTATGATCGAGGAGGAAGAGAAGTTCGTCTCCAGCAGCTTCGTGCAGCATCTTCAGGATTTCTCGCTGCCCACTGACGGCGGCCATGTGCGCGCTGGTGAACCCTCCATCCTTGATGCCTCGCAACAAGCTCTCCCTGCTCGCTGACCGCAGCAGGTCCCTCAACACTGGGACGTGACCGTTGGATGCAGCGGCGTAGACACAGCTCTCCCCCTTGTCGTTGGCAACCTCCACCAGGCTCGGCATCTCTTCCAACAGCCTCCCCACAACGTTCACGTGGCCATTGGCCGCTGCGAGGAGCAGGCAAGAGTCACCTGCTGCCGTGCAGGAGGCCACCTGCTCCTTGCCGGCTTTCTCCACGAGCAGCTCGAACACTTGTAAGTTACCGTACTGAGACGCGAGGTGCAAGGGAATGATCCCCTCCTCGGTCCTCAGGGTCAGGAACTCGTGCGGGACCAGCTGCATAACGAGCTGCATGACGTCTTCGCGGCCTCTCTTGGCGCAGAAGTGGACGCAGCTCTCTCCTCTCTTGGTCAGCATCGACAGGAGCTCAGCTGCGTCGATGTCAAGGATGAGCTGCAGCATCTCGAGATCGCCCTTGGCACAAGCGACATGAGCGCAAGTCTTGCCCATGCTCGTTGGCCGCAAGATGGTCTCTCTTCCTCCATGCTGCAAAAGAAACTTGATCGCCCCGATCTTGCCATTCTCTGCAGCAAACATGGCCACGCTCTTCCCTGCGGTGTTGCTGCTAAAGATCACGTTCTCCCCAATGTTCTCTACCAGGAACTGCAGAACATTCAGATGTCCATGAAAAGCTGCAATGTGAGCGCAGGTCGTTCCGTCGTCTGTGAGCTGGTCGAAGAGTTCTCTTCCTGCTGTATGCAACAACAGCCTCAGGCAGTCCATGTGCCCGTTCTGACAGGCGATGAAGGCACAGGATCGCTTCTGTCGGGATGGTTTGAACAGCAAGTCAGTTCCGACGGTCTCTGCTATGAGCTGCAAGATCGCGGCATGTCCGTGGGTACAGGCGGTGAAGGCGCAGGTGGAGGCGTCGCGAGACACCTTGGACATGAGGCTGGCGTGTCCCATGGCGATCAACTCTCTCATGATCTCAACATGCCCGAAGATCGCAGCCATGTGGAAGCAGGTCTTTCCGTCCCTCGCCTGCTCCTGTACCACCTTCGACCCCACGACCTCATGGACGAGCCTCAGGGCCTCGACACTTCCGCTCGAGCAAGCAGCTGTTACGCAAGAGTGCTGATCTTTCAAAGTCCTGACAGCAAACAAAGATTTGTCGCAATGCGCGATGAGGTATCGAAGAACCTCGATAAACCCAAACCTGGCGGCCATGTACGCACAAGACTTGTCGTCATCTGTTAGCATGTTGAAGCTTTCGTTCATACCGGCTTCCTCTATCAGCTTGAGCACGTTCATATGCCCGTATTGAGAGGCAATGTACGCCACCGTCCGAAGGTCATTCGTCTTGTTCAGCAGCTGCTGGTTCCCTCCAGTCTGCAAGATTAATCTTATCGCACGCACATGTCCGTTCTGCGCTGCGGTATGAACACAATACCAGCCCGTGTTGGTTTGAGTGCTCAGCTGCTGTTCACATGCGACTTGCAGAAGAACCTCCAACACTTTGAAGTGACCGTTTTGTGCTGCACTGTGAGTACACAACCACCCCGTGTTGGTCTGCATCAGGACCAGCCTCTCACCTCCTAGGGCGATCAGCCTGCGAACGACGTCGACATGTCCGTTGCGGCAGGCCGTGTGCAGGCACGTGTGACCAGTGGAGTTGACGGCGTAGAGATCTGCTTGTCTTTGGATGAGGAGATCGATCATCTCGGTGTGTCCCATGAAGGCTGCGACATGCAGGACGCTCGACTTGTCGCGATCTCTGGAGTCGATCTCACACCCGGCCGTCAGCAGCAGCTCGACGCCTTCCTCATCGCCATTCGCGACGACGGCGAAGAGAGGAGGTTCGCCCAAGTCGTTGAGCTCAGCGAGGTCCTTGAAGATCAGCCCCTTGTGCTTGCAGATCTGCAGCGCGAGAGCCTCGCGATCCTCTTCCTCATCCTTGTCGCGAAATCGTCGGAGGAGGTTGGACTCCATGAGCCGATGGAGGTAGAAGATCGACTCCTTGGTTATCGTTCCCGCCATCCCATCCCCCGAGTTGTGGTCCAGCCAGAAGACAAACTTGCCCAGCGCCATCTGCTTGAGCTTGGAAGCCTGCAGCATGGCCTTGGCATAGTTCTCGTCGTCGTTGAACCAAGAGGGAGGGCTCTTGGCATAGAAGTCCATGAGCTCTTGACATTCCGTAAGGATGGAGGCCTTGATCTTGTGATGACCATCTTGCATGCGATCGTATGGGGCATGCGTGAGCCGAGCTTCGACCCTCTCGCTCGCAAAGATGCTGTTGAGCTCTCCTATCGCCTCGTTCATGGTGTTAGTCAGAAGTGCCATGTGCAGCTGCTTCCGTTTCTCAACGATCTCCTCGATGGTCGAGCAAGTGACGTTGGCATTGATCTTCAGAGGAATGATGCGGATGGGAACGCTGGCCGGCCCGCCCTCAACCCGCGGCTGACCCACGACCTCAAGAAACGAGAGAGGAGGGAACAGAATCTCATCTTCATCCGGGTACTGAGACAAGAAGCCGATCGAGGCTCCGCGGTCAACAGCCCCGTAGACGATCTCGAAGACAGTTGCTGTGCCTGTCCCGACGTACTGCAGCGCCACTGACTTGTCTCTTGTGGTGCTCATCATGGCGAACTCGATGCCTCCCCTCACACCGTACTCGTCCTCTGTGAAGAACTCCTGAGGGAGCGAGAGATCTTTGAGGCCGCGGAAGACCAGCCGGCTCTCCGACAGCTCGCTGACCCGCGACAGTTTGATGATGCCGCTCACTACGCAGAAGATGGTCGTGACGTAGTTGTTGCTCTTCAGCGCCTTCACCTCCGTCTCTGGGAACTTTCGCAGGACGGTGTTGTACTTGCGGAACATCGGGCCTGGAGTTCCAAGTCAAGGTTCAAGGGCGGGGGGGGGGGGGGAGGAGGAGGAGGAGGAGAGAATAGTGATGCTGCAAGAGGAACCCACGAGGAGATGAGCGGGGCGATCAAACGTAAGAACATGCTGTAAAGGAAGTCTCACCAGAATAAAGCTGCAACGCGAGGACCTCTTCAGGCAGCAAGTTGGCACTCTGTACCACATGCTCCTTCATGAGGTCCTCCATCGACCTGATCCTCCTCGGAGGAACGGACAGCCGTCTACGAGTCGCTTCATCAGTCAGCGCTTGCCACTCCTTGCACGGAGTTGTGCGAGTGTCGTAGTTGCCGGGCTCGAACTCATCCTGAGAGTCCCCCCGCATGCAGTGCTCGCTCTCCATCGCGCGCATCAGCTGCGGAGACGGCAGCCCGATCTTGTCGATCAGCCCCTTGTAGAACTCCCCCAGCCTCCCGAATGTCGCCACTCGCGCATCCTTGCCGTTGGTGAAGATCTCAAACTTGGAGTTCCCGGAGGCCCCCCTCCGGCTGACTGCCAGCTGTGACTTGGACTGGTTCCGCTCAACATCAGGGCCGGCGAGCAGCGACGTCAGCTTGCTCCAGACACTCTTCAGCTCGGCTGGTGTGGCTCGATCGAGGAAGGAGAGAGGAGAGTCGGGGGACCCGCCAGGAAGGCTTCGAGCAAGAACCCGGACGACGTTGGTCTCGTGGACTAGACTCCACTCTTTCCTTAGAATCTCCCGCTCCCTCTGGACGGATTCTTCGTACCGGCCGAAGTCAAGGTCGTAAAGCCCGCTCAACACCTCGGAGCTCAACCCCGTCTGCATGGAGAGTTCGAAGATCATTGACTTGATCTCACTCCTGCTCCTCCCCCCCTTCATCCTGTCGTGCAAATCCTTCAGCCTCGTTCTGAACTGATCGTCCAGCACCCACGACCCTGAGCTTTCTTCTCTACCAGAGCCCACCTGAGCACGGAATCGTCACATAGGACCATCGTAGCATGTACAAGAACAGAGTTACCTCAACTCCTACACCATCAGCGAGGTTCGGATGAGAAGGGTACTTGAAAGCTTTCTCAACAACCCTACACAACTCATCCATCGCCTCCTGATGAGATTGAGTGACACGAGAAGCAGGAGAACGACGCAAACCTCCTTCCAAGATTGGATGCGAAGCTCGCTTGTCCCAGATGATGGACATTTCCTGACAAAGTAGGACCTTTCCACTTTCCCGCTACTGCCCACACACTCTATTCGCATCCTCAGGGCGAGTCGTTCGTTGTCTGCTTCTTGCATCGTCTCCTCTTCCTCATGGTCGTCTTGAACCTCTTCTGGACTGAACTTGTCTACGTCGAGCAGTCTGGCTGTCGCATCATGGACAAACCTGCAGGAGGGCTTGCCCAGTCAGAGATGCGCACAGGAGACTGCAAACTACCGAAGGGGGTCGTCAGGTTGGACTAGGAGGACTTCGGAGATGAGGTCGGAGATGAGGTTGAAGACCTTATGGCGCTGGAGCAGCACATCATTCAGTCACCTTCCTCCCCACCTCTCACTGCCCGCACACCTCCAGGTACTCCGAGAATCCCGCGGAGCTACGATTTCGGTCACTGGCAGCCTTCAGCTGTACGAGCCTCCTCATCCTCACAGAGCAAGACAGGCGCTCGAGTGATTCATACTCACCTCCTTTCCTTCATCCTCGTTCCCTGCCTCCTCTCCCTCCTCCTCTCGCTCTTGTTCATCTGTGCCAGGCGCCATCGAACTGACCTCCGACCATCGGTTTGCTCGCAATGCTGGGACCTCATCTCCCCTTTGACCAGGTCACGTGACCTGCTCCAACTTGGCAGCGCCAAGACAACCAACTAGTGCAGTCATATAAGCCATGAGCGAGCAGATGAGCGAGCAGATGAGCGAGGGGAGCGCTGAAGCGAAGGCGCGCAAGAGAATGTCTTGTCTTGTCTCCTAGCCAGAGATGATGATGCTTGTTTCTCTCCTACAAGATCGTGATATGTTCCTTCACAGACATTCGTTGATGACGGCTGACTTGTTTACTGACCTACACGTTCTTACGGTTAGATGATGATGAGAAACGCCTTGGCGCTGCTTGTTCTCTTTACGTCTGAAGCCAAGGCCTACACAAGTAGTCCGAGTATTCAATATCTTCATGGTAGAGCGATCCTACAAACCAGGGGCGTGAAGACGCCTTTGAGGATGACTGGAGGAGGTCCAACCGAGGTGATGGTACCAGGGCAAGGCACAAGAGTGCTTCTGATGTTCTGTAGGGAGCCACTCGCCTTGGTTTCCTTGGTATGGGGATTATGGGGATTCCAATGGCAAAGAATCTTCTCAAGGCAGGTTATTCCGTCACAGTGTGGAATCGCAGTCCAGAGAAATGTGTTCCATTGGTGGAATGTGGAGCACAGCAAGCCAACAGCCCGGCAGAGGTGGCGGAGGACCTTACAGATGTAGAACCTTACACTCTCTGGCAGGTCGTCAACCAGTGCGACGTAACCTTTGCGATGCTGGCGGACCCAAAAGCAGCGAAGGATGTTGTGTATGGAACAGACGACATTCAAGGAGTTCTCAGCGAAATCAAAGAGGGAAAAGTAAGCCGGATCTCCTGGTCGACCCCTCCATCTTGACAAGTCCTTGCAGGCGTATGTGGATGTCAGTACAGTCTCGGACGATTGCAGCAGGCAAATTTGTGCTTCCATCAAGGAGAAGGGAGGAAGGTTTCTTGAGGTAGCAGTCACAATGATCTAAGAACCGCTCTCTGTGTGACCTGTTTATCTTCAAGGCTCCTGTCTCTGGTAGTAAGAAGCCTGCTGAAGATGGAACGTGAGTTCAATACGTGCTCTTGTACACTCCGCAGTGATCTAAGTTCCGAAGCCTGATTTTCCTGTGTGCCGGCGACAAGTCGCTCTATGATGAGGTTGAGATTTTGAGTGATACAAGAACGATGTTTAAGAGACAGCTGTAGGTTCTCCCTGCACTCAACGCGATGGGAAAGAAGAGCGTATTTTTAGGTGAAGTGATTCTTGACTGAGCAAACCTCTCGAGACTCTGCCGCAAGCTTGTTGGTGAAGGCATCGCTGCAGGTGAGGTCGGAGCAGGAGCCAAGATGAAACTAGTCGTCAACATGATCATGACAAGCATGCTGAGTGCGTTCTCTGAGGGCATGGCGCTTGCCTCTTCCACCGGGTTGCAGGTTTGCAAATAGCATAGCTTTGACCAGACGATGATGTCCTGCAAGATATCGGATCTGCTTGATGTCGTTGACTCTGGAGCCATCGCTAGCCCCATGTTCAAGCTCAAGGGGCCTCTCATGAATCAGGGCAAGTACGACCCCGCTTTCCCGCTGAAGCATGCAAGAAAGGATATCAACCTTGCGCTCCTACTTGCAAGCCAAAACGGTAATTGTTCTCCTCAAAGAGCTTGTTTAATGTAATTATCCAGAGTTGGAGCTACCAGTTTCTGCTGCAGCCAGTCAACAATATCTCAAGGCTGAAGCCAAGGGGGCGGGGGGCCTTGACTTCTCCGCTGTACACCGCATTTATCAGGACCACCAGAGCTAATTCTGAGCTCGCCGGCCTGAGTCAAACAGGCTAACTTGGCATGATCCGTTCACCGAGCCGCGGCCGATGAGCAGCTGCTACTGACGGTGACGCACTCATCATCCGATGATCGGCCCTGAGTCCCCGGGGACGCTACGGAGTGCCCTCATATGGGCCAGAGCCGCCTGTGATGGCGCCCGGCCCCCTCGCCGGAGGGCTCAGATGGCCCTGATCGGATCTGGCACTCAGCCCGGCGCCGCCCGGGTCACCGGGGGCCGGGGGCCGCCGGGCCCTGGCTGCCGCAGTGCCATGCTGATTCAACTTGGTACTGCGGCAGTAATTTCCAATGAGTTGCGAAAGTTCTTACCGCCGGTACTACCGTACCGTCGGATTCTAATACACAAATAAAAAAAGAAATAAAAAAAGGAAAAAAACATTGACTGATTTCTTTGGGTAATCCGCTAACGGCCAGCAGTGGATCCATTAGGCCCTCCGATCCCTCGCGTTACTCGAGGATACCACTGAGGGGAGGGAGAGGGGTAGGGGTACGCCAGGTACAGCGATAAATCACCCACCCACCCCCTATGTACTGAGACGTATGAAGGTATCTCAGGACTATTTGATAAAAACTGTGTATGAAATTTTAGTTGAGTAAACTTTACAATATGAGTAAGGAAATGCTTGTACTGGTGCAAAAGTGATGGCCGCAGGATGCAGGACCGATGGGTTGGAGGGAATGGTAGGCAGATGGGCAGGGGCGGAGGCGGGAGGAAGTTGAAGGGTAGACATGAGGAGAGGTAGGCGAGCTAGGGACAGGAGATGGGCCTCTCCTCTGATGCACATCGGGACTCTGAGAGTGTGGCAGGATGATGGTGGTGAAGTTGGAGAGGGGTAGGAACATGAGCCGTTGTAGGCAGAATCGGAGCAGGAGTGTTCAGGAGGACGAGCAGGTCACTTGAACAACGGATTTTCATGTGTAAAGGATGCAAGAATCAAGAACACGATAGCAATATTCCTGTCTGTAGAATGAGGAAATGGAAGACATGAGAGGAGTGGAGACGATTGACCGCTCCGATTCACGAAATGACTCTCAAAAGAATCCGCAGGTAACTGGAGGGCTGAGCTGGGAAAACGTCCACACCTACCTGCAAAGAGCATTCGCCAAGTCTGCGATGTTCTGAACTTCTATGAGAGCAACATCTGGAACGTGGTAGGGTCTTTGGGGAAAAGTGTGCTGTTCCAAGTTTTGTCCTTGGAGGGAAAGGCACGTGGGGCGAACACTTGGAGAAAGACTCTTGTGTCTGGCTCTACATCATGAGATCGTTCTCTCCTCAATCTCTGCATTCTTTTCGCTTCGATCTGAGAAACTCGGGCCCGTTGCACATGACGCATCAAACTCGGGTGGATCGCATGACAGTCGGTAGTTGTGTGCTGTTGTTGTGAAAGGCATGTCGCTGACTTTGTTCACCGTGTGACAGCTCACAACGAGGGCAAGATGGACTGGGATAGGGAATGGACAGCTTCCGACAAATTCAAGCGACCAGCCACCAGCTGGGTGTCCTCGGTTGGAAGGCAGAGCGCAGACTTGTTTGCAGAAGCGGAGATGGCAACGAAATCGTAATGCGATTGTTCTTCTGTTGTGCTGTGTTGACGTTTCCTTCGTTGCTCTGTTTCCAGGATCGACAGAATCAAACTACAGAAGCTAGCAAGGCAAGCGGAAGCGGAAGAAAAGGTGCACTCCAGGAAGAGCAGTTTCTTGAGCAAGACCATGGTCTACAACGATCGGAACAGATTTCGATGTATCGGTACTCCCCTTCTCGACAAGGAGGAGAGAGACGGTATGTTGTTTCGGAGCACTCGTCGATTTGACGACAAAGAAAATCGTCTTCCAACTCCAATCCTAGACACGTTCCATCCATACGAGTCGCCTGTCAAGTCTGAAACAGTGCTGAAGAGACACAGCATAGAGAGGCCGGCATACCATGCTGGAATGCATCGAAATTGGAACGAGATGAAAGAGCGAGCAGCGCGAGGAGATCAGTCAGCCCGACGGATCAACGTGGTAGGGTACGGCAGCAAGACGAGCATCATCTTCTCGAAGGAAGCTCCTGACAAGGTGAGGTCTCCGTGCGGCAACACCTCTGACCTCTTGAGCAGGACGAGCTGCGAGATGTCGCCGGGTTCTCTCCTCGACCCAGCAGCAGGTTGTCGACAGGGCGTTTGTACGACCACAGGCGTCCGATCGCCAAGTATGGCAAGCTGATCTATGGGGGAAGAACCATCCTTGTGCCCATGACAGCCAACCAACCGCACCCTCAGAGGATCTTTCTAGACACTCACTACAATGGTTGGGTGGGTCAGGCTGTTGGCTCAAGGTAAGAAGCTCTCGCGTGCTTGTCCTCTCCCTCGCTCACTAGGATGCAGAGCTCCTACACGTCACGAGCGCGAGGTCGACCAGAAGATGAGTTTGAGGTCAGGTAAGCCTCCTCGTACGGTGCCGTAGCCCGAGAGAACAAGAGGGTTCGCTTCAAGCTTCAGGAGTCGTTGATATTCTTAACGTGACAAGACGCGGGAATACAAAACAGTGCTGCCAGACTTGTCTACCCACAGGCTGTAGGCTGACAGAAGAGACGTTCAAGGCCTATCTCGCTCCTATCTTTCTCAGACCGATGGAAGATCCCTGCCCTTGGGGTACGCCATGTTGCGGTAGGCCTGGAGGCGACGGGCTTGGGTGCGGATGAATCCCTCCGAGTGAGAGACGTCGAATCCTCCCTCCACATCCATGGACACGATGTCCTTGTTGTAGAGAGAGTTGGGAGAGGAGCGTCCGAGCACAATGGCGTTGCCGCGGAAGAGGCGAAGGCGAACCTGCAGAGACAAGAGTGAGGAGGAGGAGGAGGAGGAGGAGGAGGAGGAGGAGGAGGAAACGTCACCTCTCCGTTGACATGGCGCTGAGTGAAGTCCATCGAGTGCTGCAAGAACTCCATCTCGGGAGAAAACCTGTGCACATGGTCATGGGAGGAGGGATGAGACTGAGGAGCAAAGGGGGAGACCAGAAGCCGTTGTAGACCAACTCAGAGTACTTCAAGGAGAGCATGTCACGGATTCTAAGGACCTGGCAGCCCATGTCATCACGTCGACCGATGCCGATGGATAGACCGCAGTACCTCGCGATCAAGCGTGAGAGCCTCGATATCCAAGTGAGCGGCACGGAGGATAGTGCCTGAGGGCAGAAAGACTCAGCGATGTGCCGGATGGTCGACGCAGTGAGGGCAACAAGTCAGAGAGAGGAGGAAGGAGCGAGAGTGAGAGCTAAAGGAGTCACCTCCTGGAGTCTCGTAGACTCCTCGTGACTTGATGCCGACGTAACGGTTCTCGACGATGTCGATGCGGCCGATGGCATGCTGTCCACCGATCCTGTTGAGGAACTGACTGCCTGTCAGAAGAGCCGAAGAGAGGGCGAGCTGGAACCTTGAGGATGTTTGCGGGAGTGCTTGCCTCCTCTCCAGTGTTGAGGTTCTTCACCTTGATAGGGTCTCCCTTCTCGAACCAGATCTGCAGAGCAGCAACCGTTAGTCCTCGACACCCGGGGCTGTCCTTCTCATTCTCCCTTACCTGCACATCATCGTGCGTTTCCTTGCACTTTGCGAG
This sequence comes from Guillardia theta CCMP2712, assembly GCF_000315625.1. Taxonomy (NCBI): domain Eukaryota; class Cryptophyceae; order Pyrenomonadales; family Geminigeraceae; genus Guillardia; species Guillardia theta. The sequence goes on along the minus strand of NW_005434655.1, from coordinate 512,251 downwards.
GGGAGTGGTGTACTTGTGGGTGGACTCAGGAGGAGTAGCAGCCGGGTCTTCGAGCACGCCGGACTCGAACGAGATATGGAACATGTTATCGTCCATACTGCAACCAGGCAATCACGAAGAGTAGCATAGTAACGCGCGTCACCTGTAGGGAGGCCTGTTCCCTGCGTCCATAGCGATGGGAATTCCACGCTCCTTAGCGAAGGCGAGGAGGTCCTGGCGGCCCTGGAACCTGCAGCACGTAACAACGTCAGCCATGGTGGGCAGCAGGAGATCAAGGGACTGCACTTGTTGTAGAACTCGGGGATGCGCCATGGCACAACGCACTCGAGGCCAGCGGCGAGAGCGTAGGTGCTGAGCTCAAAGCGAACCTTTGCGGGCAGCTGTTAGCACGGCAGCAGATGAGCCTTGCCTCTCAGATCTACCTGGTCGTTACCCTTTCCTGTGGACCCGTGGGACACGTACTTGCAGCCTTCCTTCTTGGCGATCGCAACCTGCAAGCACCCGGTCATGCATCTTCGACGTGAGGAGGCAGTGAAACGAGGATCTCCACCTGAGCCTTAGAGATGCAGGGACGGGCAAGAGAGGTTCCGAGCAAGTATCTGCTCTCGTAGATGGCGTTGGATCGGATGATGGGGAAGACGTAGTTCTTGACGAAGTCTTCTTGAAGATCCAAGACATAAGCCTTGACGGCTCCAGACTTCAGCGCCTTCTCCTCGATACCCGAGAAGTCCTCCTCAACAATTCCTCCACCCTGAAAACCACATTGTCACCAACTCGCCAGAACAGTGGATCTTTTGTTGAAATTCCTTCCAACAAAGCTAAGCTATCATCGGCACGCAAAGCAAAACGCAAAACAGTGTCATCAGTTTTTTGTTCTTCTCTTCTGGTATCTGAACAATACACACGATGTCAATTACTGCGCTGATTTTCCAACCTGTCCAAGATTGGCGGTGAAAGCGATGACTTCGTAACCCTTGTCGGCAAGCCACCTGAGCTGAGTGGAGGTGTCGAGACCGCCAGAGTAGGCAAGGACGAGCCTCTTGTTGCTTCCGGATGGAGCAGACGAGCTCATCGATCGCTTCATGCTCGTGCTTGCCGCCCGAACGGCGCGCGCGCGCACCAGGGAGAGCATGGTTGTGGGGAAGGGGGCGGAGGATGGGATCAACGATTGTCTAACACATCTTTACTCAAGAATCTATAAATGAATATTACATTATATTTGTTCTCCTAACTTTCAATTTTTCAGCATCCAAAAATATTTTCTTCCAAATCACTACCGAACGCAAGTCAATTTAATATTATTTATAATATAAGTAAATCATTCACAAAATCAGAGCCTTCAATGTACCCCTCCAAATGCAGAAAATTAGAGGTTATTAGTAGGGGTAGTATATCGTTCCTCCCTTTGCTACAAGGCTCGTGCACAGGCGGCCCCCACCCCCCACGCCACCTACCGTTTGGTTCACTACCCCCTGTCTCATCACAGGTTGACGAGTATACCCCCAAAAGCACATAACATATCACTATAAAGTACCCGGTACTTTCACACCTCCTACCCACCTGACCCCCGTACCCACCAGCGTACACCTCCCCGTTACCGCTGCAACATGGTCGTTGAGGTGTTGGTGTTCTTGTAACTGGACTTAACCGCCCGGTCGCTCCCAGAATAGAGTCATGGCGGGCGGGGAAAGGACGAGATGGTGAGGTTGGGGATCGGGAAGTGAGGAGGAGGGAAAGAGTCATAGTGGATCGTCTCTCAAACATCTGACGCTCAAAAAACTTCGCGATGGATCATATTGTTTCCTCTTGTCGCTCGTTGCCATCCCACAGAGCAGAACCAGAATGCTCAATACCCCGAGGCGCGTTGCTCTTCGTCTCGGGTCTTGTTCTGTGCCTCCTGTGCCTCTGTGTCTCCTCCTCTCCTCGGAATGGTATTCTTACAGCTAGTGGCTTCAGCTCCTCAGCTGGATATGCTGACGAGAACGAGTGGATGGTGCGACAAGCCTTCCAGACCTTCTCCAAGAGCTCAAACCCGCTCGTGCAAGAATTCCTGGCTGCCGTGAACAATGAGACAACCCAGCAGGAGTCATCGCTGTGTAGCTTCCTCCTAGACGTGAATGATATGCTGTCTGAAGTAGACTCTGAGCAGCAGATGGAGCGTCTGCGCACCCTTGATGATGACTCGAGAGAGGCAGCCTGGCAAACTCTGCTTGCGATAAGCAACAGCAGCAGCAATGGGACTCAGAACTCCTCGGTTGCTGATGTGATGGCACGATTCGGATGCAACAACCCGGTTCGGCATGAGTACATCAACGGCTTTTGGGGCGATTACTACTTCTTCGACCCCTCAGTGGATATGAGCAACGTATCACTGTCAGAACTCGATCCTGACTTCTCCAACGTAGAGAACACCATCGATTTCCTGACTCTTGATGACTTTTTGGATGGACACAACGAGTACAAAGACAAGCGAATCGCTGCCGTATGGGTGGGATCCATCAGAATCTATGTTTCTGGAGACTACCAATTCACTGTTATGTCCTCTAATTTCTCGACTTTCTCCATCGACGGCGTCTCTCTCATCAACAACACGGGGTTCTCTGGCATACATGAAGAGAACGCAGGGATATTCCTTGATTCCGGATATCATGATATCAAGTTGGAGTTCTATCAGACTGACAAGCCTACGACCATGATCTTGACGTACCAGGGGCCAGACACGCTAGATAAGGACAGTCTGCTTCGAGGTTTCCATCTCGAGCAAGTGAAGGAGCTTTTCCATGACTATGTGGCAAAGAGATCAAGATCGATCTATTCTGCTGCGAGTAAGCTTCCTCTATTGCTATTCTCTTGCTGACTTTTTGACTTGGTTCCCAGAACCGGTTGGGGCTCAGCCTAAGAGTACGCTGAGATCAAGACTGAGCACGAGGCCGACGCGTCGTGTACGTCATTCTGATGTATGTTATGCTTGTGCTTCTTCGATACGCTGACAACTCGGATCTGTTCAGCAAGCCGCTGTCAAACCCACCGGACTCGCGTGGCCCACTCCTCAAGTGAGATGTTTCCTTTCTGTGCATCTCAATACCCTAACCCATCCCAATCTTTGTGTTTGCTGCAGAATCGAGCGTTGACCCATAATCTATCTCCTCTCCTCCACCTGATCAGTTCAGCAAAAGGCAAGTCATCGAGCAACCCGATTGAGAACCGTGCTCCCAATCGTGTCAAGACCGAAGAGAAGATGAAGCAGCTGAAGGAGCTTCAGAGCGAGGCGGCCATGTATGGCTTGAAATTGCAACGGAAACATCAACAACATACTGCTAGGGCCATCATTCGACGTTCATCAATCTCACAGGCAGTGAATCCTGCTTCATCATTGCTTGCCTGACTAAGTTCCCCAGTTACCAATCAAGGACGTGAGCTCAACGAACTAAGAGTAATCCCTGTTGTGCGTCAAGAGGAACTTGGAAGAAGCATAGTTATTCAAAGGACGGTTGGATCGGACTGGAAACCAGATGCCCTGGCCCAACCCAACCACCGTGGCACCTTTGAGCGATGATCACCGGCCCGCCGGGGGGCGATCATCGGGTAAATTCTCTGTACTATACTACTATTGATTATGTTATTTGGTACGGCTTTGTTTTCCGAAATTCAGAAAAATTGTGAAACACTGCTGATTTGGGCCCGAAAAGCCGGGCTGTACGGTCACAGCCTTGCTGCCGCAGTGCCGGGCGCTGACACAGTTCGCTACTTGCTGGATTTCTCCCATGAAAAACCCCTTGCCACGGTGACGATCGACGGCGGCACGGTAGCCACCGACGGTTATACTGAGTCACTGAGTCAGGCTGAGGGCCGACGCCGGACCGGCGTGGCACTGCGGCGGCGGCACACGGTCCGGTGGCCCGGGCCCCGGGCCCCGGCCCGGCCCGGGAATCTGTGTCGTAAATTACAAAGGGTGTCGGTTGGAATGGTCCAGCAGGGGTTGCGGATGGGGGAAGGCGAGGAGGGGAGCGAAGGAGGGAGAGGAAGGAGAGCAGCGAGGGATGAGATGCCCCATCGACTCTCACTGATTGAGTTCTGATGAAATGAAGATGTCACAATCATCAAGAGTTCACCCCGACACCAAGTTGTTGACAAAGATTGAGAATGATTACCATGCTAAGGAAAGTTTTGGTTGGCTGTTTCAAGACTATGAAAGGCAGACCAACACAGCGATACGGATGCACTTCACTCAGAAGCAGTTCGGCACTAAGGTAACAAGTGTAAGGTAACAACTTCTTCCTCTGAACAATCCACCTGCAGATCTGGAAACAGCTGCAAGAGGTTCAAGATCACCTTAAAAAGAATTATCAGAACTCTGACACTGTAAGAGAGGATTGCAGCCAAGGCGAACAGTCAGACATGGATTTATCTACCATGTGCTCGGAAATCATCAAAGCAAAGGACCAAGGTTTGGAGTGTGCCCACGGCAACAGATACACTAGCCTGATCAAAAGCGTCATCGACCTCCTTCTGGAAGTGCATGGAGTTGAGATGTGTTCCCACGGGCCTGTAGGAGAACATCCTTTGCATCTCATCTGTTTGTTCGCGCTGAGGAATGTGGGGGAGGCGTCGGGAAAGATTTCCGACGTCTTCTGGGACATGGCACATGTGTTTGTTGGAAATTGGAAAGGGGTTGTAAACGAAGAGTACAAATCTGATTTAAACCATCCTGAACTTCTCCGGCGAAAGATCCTGCCCTACGATGCTGGTCTTTACACAGGAGAAACCGCCTTGCACATGGCGATCGTTGGCAAGAGGAAGAAACTGGTTAGGTTCCTGCTGACGAAAGGGGCCATGGTAGACAAAGAGATTCAAGGAGCATTTTTCAAGCCATCCGTGATCCGCATGCAGAAACCGAACAATCTGCTGAGTTCTCGCAAGAGGCTGATCAAGTGGCTGCGAGGATACAATATCAACAAGGTCCACCGCTTCAAGTTCACTCAAAACCCCGACAGCTCGCATATGGACGCAGCATCCCCGATGGTCTATCTGGGAGGACTGCCCCTCTCTCTTGCCTCAAGCATAGGCGAGAAGGAGATCTGCAAACTCTTGGTCCTTGGCGACCCTGAGAAGAGTGAGGAGCATCATTTCACGAACTACACGAACAGTCTCAAGATACTGTGGCTGCAGGACTTCCATGGCAACACGGCTCTTCACTTTGCTGTGATGCACCAACAGAAGGAAGTCGTCGACTGCTTGTTGGATCTGGAATACACGATCATGTCAAAGCTCAAGTTGTTGAAACTCAAGAGAAGGCATGCCAAGGAAAGGGAGGGGAAAGGAAGGCCTGCAAGTCAAGTGAAGGGGCACGACCAAAATGGAGGCAGAATGGAGGGAGTTGCTAAGCCGCAGGGAGATCAATTGCATGATGAACGCTACCCAGAAAATTTCTGCAAGGGAGCAGCGTGCAAAGGTTGTAACCAATGCATCGAAAATCTCTCTTACACTTCCTCTCTTGAAATCATGAACCTGGATGGCCTCACTCCCTTTCTCCTCGCGATACGACTGGGATACAGAGACATGTACGACTATATTCTCAGATCGGCTGAAAGAAGAGCGCCTCCCTACGGGCATCTTCTGAAAAAACTTCAGATGGACACTAACGGCGGATCGGCAGAGAAACTCAGAACTCTCTGTGGGGTCGAAATCATCGCATATCATGAGATTGCTGAGTTTGCAGAAGAGGAAACTTTCAAGGAGATCATCCAGAGCAAGTGGTGGAAGTCTGGGATTTACGTTTACATCGGGAAAACGCTCATCCCCTATATTGCCTACCTCGTCGTATTCTCTGTTTGCTCCATCCTACGGCTGCTCGACTTCAGAGAGGATGGAAGTGTCACACCAGCAAGCTGGAAGACAGAAGTTCCGATTTGGACGAAGATGGCTGCGACCTGGTGGCTGCTGTATCCAGGATGGAAACGCCGCAGGCTGACCCACCGAGACTTCCATCCTAACGAGGACGGGAGGCCGGTGAAGTTGTACGACAAGATCTCCTCAGGGGTGTTCAAGAACCTTGCGCTCATCCTCTATGTCTGCATCAACGTCACCGTCCACGCTTCGCTCATCTGCTTCTACAGGGATGACATCCGAGGGGAGTTGACTGCTCTTGCCCTCGGCTGGATCTTCGTTGTGTGCACCCTCCTTCATGCCCTCCTGCCAATCGAGAGGATCGGCACCAACCTGCTGGTGCTCTACATCGTGCTTATCAAGCACGTCTTCTTCCTTACGCTTCTGTTTGTTCCTCTGCTCATGTCTTTCGGTTTCTCAATATGGGTAACAATTCGGCATCCCGCTGAAGGTGAAGCAGAGGACTTCAACTATGAGGGAGACGTGTTCCAAGTCATGCTCGAGCTTGTGTTCATCATGCTGGGGCAAGTTTCGTTCGACACCTTCCTCATCAGCTCCAGCGTCTGGCAGTTTACGCTGATACTGCAGGTCGTGTGGGTGATTCTCCTGAACCTCCTCTACATGAACGTCATCATCGCCATTATCTCCGACGAGATCGAAAAGTGCATGAAGATCGCTTCCACCCTGTGGATTTTCCCTTTTGCATGTGAGGTCCTGCGATATGAGTCGATGTTAAAGGAAAACTGGTTGCGCAAGAAGATCAAGAGGGAAAACTCTTCGCGCAAGAAGATCAAGAGTGAAAACTGGTTGCAAAAATGGTTGCACAAGACGATCAAGTGTTGTACGTGCTGCATGCCAGGGTCCCGTGGGCGAGCAGAGGAGGAGGACTCGATTGAGACTGACGATAGGGTTATTGAGAAGAGTGAGAGCGAAAAGCGAAGGGATTACTACAAGAAGCTCTTTGACAATGTCGACAACTTCGAGTGTAACGCGGTGGCCAGATGTAAGGATTACACCAAGAAGATTCAGGTCATCATGAACTCTAAAAGGAGGAAAAGGTGATACCGTGCCGTGGACTACGACTGTGTCGAGATGTACTGGATCATACACGTTCTACATCTTAAACTCATGCTGGATTTTCGATTGATATTACTAACAGTAACTGGGATCCTACAAGCGACATGCCTTGTTGTGATGCCTTGTTGTGTTGGTTTTGTGCTCTCGGCTTGTAATTTTTTCTTGTTTTCTGAATTTCTGAATTATGCATTTCTGAGGAGTTCATCTGCAAAATCCATACATACACCACCCCGTTTGCTCTTAATGTCTCCGGGGGTGGTACTAATGTGTACTTAGGGGGGTGGGGTGGGGGGTTACAAACACCTCCACTGCTAAATTCTACGAGCACAGCCAGGAAGAGGCAGGAGGGAAGAACGAGGAGGAGGAGACGAAGACAGAACGAGAAAGACACAGACTGAGACAACTTTCGACATGATCCGAAGCTTGATTCTCTTCGCTCTTTGTGCCTCTGCTTCTGCTTTCACAGGCCAGCAGGCGGCATGGTTGCCAAGGAAGGCTGGCGTTTCAAGTTCTCTCGCTCTCCTCCCCCTTGCTGGCATCTCCAAGAATCGTGTTCAGACCTCCAAGCTGTCTCTCTGCATGCAGACACGCAAGGGCAGTCAGGGGACGCAGCTGCCGCCCGGCTGGCAGGAGTTCACTGATCCTTCCTCCGGCAACCCATACTACATGAGTCCGGAGGGGACGACACAGTGGGAGCGTCCCAGCTCGGATTCCTCTTCCTCCCCTGCTCCAGTGAGCTCAGAGGGCAAGAGCGCAAGGCAGCTTCAGATGGAGCGAGTCATGGAGAGACAGAAGTGAGTCGCGCTCCGTCTCTGAAACACGTAAGATATTTCCCTGCTGACGTTGCGCTGGACGCAGGATTCAAGATCGCGAGAAGCAAGAGAAGGGCCCACTAGCACTGGCCAGCAACAGAGTTGCCGTCATCCTAGGTCAGTGTCCTACTATCATCATAGGTGTGTCCTTAATGTGACCCTGGTCTTCTCCAAGGGGTCATCTTCATCGGGGCTCCTCTTCTCATCCTTGCCATTGGATACCTTGCTGGCGTCATTCCCAACCCCTTCGACGTTTGCATCGAGGGTGGCACCAACTGTTAAGAATGTAGGACACCCTTAAAAGAGCTTGCGGAGGCAGATAGGCGTGAAGTGAGAGCTTGTTTGCGCCCATGCTCGCTAACCAGATTTGGTGTGTGTGGATTTAATGAACAAGATAACAGGGTAGGAATACAGAGAGATATCTGATGAGCTCGCGAGTACTGAGAACAGACTTCATCGCTGCTGTCAACCAGCACTCATCGCGGGTCGCGATCCCAATCTCAACTCTTCCAGGCTGAAGATCACGAGTACAGAGAACAGGATCAGAGGGATGGATAGGTCCAGGCGTGAACCGCTGGCCGTGCACCTCTGATTGCCACGAGTGACCTGCTCGGTGTCACTTGCAACGGGAGCTTCGTGCATGCGATCGGGCTAACCTGGCCGACGTTTGCTGGATCGATCTTCTTGAAGTTACATCTCATTCCCACATGCGCAAACTTGTCCAGGGTTATTCCACAAGTATCGTTCATAGCCTTGAGAAACTTAGAGGTCACAAACAGAGCTTGCAAAGATGCCTTACCTTGCATGCAGAGTAACAGACTTGGTCATACGAGAGAACATCATTGGCGCAGAATCTGCGGGCATTGCAAAGTGATCTGAGGCAACGAGATCAAGAATTGTCTCGATAAGAACTCACGGAAAGTGATAAGCACACACAACCTGCGTTCATTGTTGTCTCACGATCGAGCTAGATAATTATATGAGTCCTCACCTTCAGCAACACCTTCACACATTCTTCACCAGGATTCTCAGTTGTTCTGTCTACAATCTGATCTCCAAGTGTGAGAAAGGAAGATGGTTCATTCGATCCACAGAGAAACAAACCCATTGTCTTGCACTGTCATAGTCTGCTTGTGCATTTTTACAAGACCTTGAAGTTCGAACAGGTCAGACACCTTCATTTTGCTTCAATTTTCTGCCTCTCTGTCTTGACTCTATCTGAGTCTGCCTGCCTGCCTGCCTGCCTGCCTGCCTGCCTGCCTGCCTGCCTGTCTCCTACTCTTTCTGTCTGCCTTTGAATGACCTTCCTCAATCTCTTGTTGCTCTCTCTACCTTATCTGTGAACAGGTGTGTACCTTTCGATCGAACAAAACGATTTGGTTGTCCATCCAACAATTCCAGCGCAGACGCACTGAGTGATGTCTGAACACTAGGGAACCATTCAGGATCGAACAGTTACAATGTTGCTGAAACAATTCCTTCACCTGCCTTAAAGATTCATCTTCCGGCGTTCTCGGGTCATCGAGTTGACAGCCGGCACCAAGACAGTTGGATCTATGGCACCACCCGCCATCTCCGAACGGAATTGGGTTGCAGCAGATCGCCGCTTCAGCCGCACGCCTGTCGACGAGGCGAAATGAGCGAGCGATTGTCACGATTAAAGAAGAATATGCGAAATAAACATCTCCATCATCGTCTCCATCACTGAGTCAACAACAACAACAACAACAACAACAACAACAACAACAACAACATCATCATCATCATCATCATCTCCATCATCTCCATCATCATCATCATCATCATCATCATCATCATCATCATCATCATCATCATCTCCATCATCTCCATCATCTCCATCATCATCATCTCCATCATCATCATCATCATCATCTTCTCCTCCTTCATCATCATCACCACCACCGTGTGTACGTACATGCCGCTGATTATTGCCGCAAGGAGCGTCAGCGTGCTCCTTCTCATCCTCCATCGCACTGCCACCATCCCGCTCATCCTCCTGCTCTCATCTGTGTCACGGGTTGACAAGCCTAGTCAACCGACCGAACGGGTCCAACTGCCGTGACACAAGGCTCGCGTGGTTCGGTTTTCGCTGCCTCCTTCGTTTCCTAGTATTTTATTGAGGCGGGTTTGTAGGTTTTATCTTCGTCCTCTAATTAACTAAAGTTTTTAAGTTGTTTTAAAACAGTCAGGGAGGGGACGGACTTGAAGTCAAGCTTGCAGATCATCTTCCAGCCATCTACAACCCATCGAACCTCAAGAATGTAGAGAGACTTGTGGTGATATCGCCTGACTTGCACGAGCATCGTGCGACGCCATGCTTAATGTCGTCAGGATAAGTTTGGGAACAATTCGTGGGAATTGAACGAGCTGCTCGTGCAGCGCTATGGGCATTGGCTCCGAACCTTGCAATCCTCAAGGAGCAAGCTGAGAAGCTACTGGAGGAGGAGAGAAGGCAGAAGGTCACAACACTTGCTGAGCGCGAGTCACACCACCCACGTCGACATCTACCACTCCATCAAGATGGATTCGCTATACCCTGAGATCAGTTACGATTCCGAAGCTATCAACACGCACAAACTTCGAGTGAAAGGCGCTGGCCCCTTCTTGGACGAGTTGATTCGATTTTATCCGCGTGCGGTGCTGGAATTCTGGGAGCCCTTTCGCCTTCCGCAACCTGCAGCATAAGATGCAGCAGGAGATGAAGAGGACTTGGAATGGAGGAGGAGCTCGGGGATGAGGATCGGGAGTGCACTTTTCTGTGCAGAATGGCAGGAAAGACAACCACGAGAGCAAGGTTGATGAGAAAGGTGACATGGTACACCTGACCACACTCGACCCCGCCGTCAAATGCAACCATGCTGTCCTGAGCCCGAAAAATCAGTTTCTCAGGACTTGTGCGAGCGCGGCGGAACAGATGACCCGACGACGCTCAATCTGGCAGAGCATCGTATGTCTGGTGATGAGCACCAAGATCTGAGCGAGGCAAAGACATGCCATCCTCGCGTTCCGTGGGAGGGCAACTCGTTGAGCTGTGAGGCAACTGCTACAGCAAGCCTGTCGGCAGACGATGCCAAAGGACCCGGAGACAGGAATATGCATGCAGGGCTGGATGAAGGAGGGGGTCGATGGATCGAGGGTCAGGAAGCGAGGAGGCGGACCAAAGAAGAAGTCTACCAGGATTTCATTCAGACATCGCGGCATCTCGATGACACTGACACGACTTACTCTTTCAAGCGACACCTCCCACTCCCTCGGAGCTTGATATCTCTGCCTCAGGACAGCAAGGATGGCTGGACGAGGCTCCTGCTAGACGGATGACAGAGCAGAGTTTGTCAGACTGCCATGAAAACAAGGAGGGACCACGGCAAGTCAGCAAGGAGCAGGACTCCGTGCCGGATGCCGACAGCGACACCAGGGCCGGAGGCGATCATGAAACCGAGTTCTTCAAGCAGACCCCCCCCGCTATCATTGAACGAAGCGACAGCATTGCTTGGTGAAAAACAAAGATCTGTCAGACCTGACCAGCTCCAGGCCTTTGCTCTGCAATATGCAGACCTTGCACGTAGCGGTGTCGAAGGCACGATAGAAAGTAAACAAGACAAGAACAAAACTTGACATGACAAGGGTCGTCCGACTGACATCACCCGGCTCACTTCTACATCGCCACCATGATCGGATCGCAGCCCGTGTTGTCGTCTTGTGCATGGCATCAGTGACCTCCTCTTCACAAATGCCGGGCAGCCCCGCGGAGTCACCCGACAGGCAGGGGACGCGAGCGAGCTTGTCCCATCCGTATCTCTATCCTTCCGCGAGCTCCTGCCTCTCGCCCTGGGTGTCGCTCTCTCTCCCCATCGGGTGATCGCCCTTCCCTGCCCATCGGCTCCTCTAGTAGCCTGGACCCCTGTCGGGTTCTCATACGCGGCATTTATTCATGTTGCGACCCACGGCAATACAAACTGCACAACTGAGGTCCGACCTGTCCTCTACCATCCCATAGATCATCAACCCGCAGGGTTGCGATGCCATGCGGCTAAGATCGAAGACATGACGAAAAGAAGGCTGAGCATGACATTGAGTTTGAAGCTCCCCTTGGAGTCGAGCTCATCCCTCTGGCCGGCGGTGAGCTGCCTCGGACTGTGTCGGCCGCATCGGCTCGATGCTTGATGGCCACGGCGTCACCTTTGAGCTAGTTGGTTTGCCTTAGTTCTTTGTCGCCTGGTTGTCTGGGTTGATGATGGCACTGTCTTCGGCCGTACGTGCAGTACGTGGAGCTTTTGGCTCTACATATGGAACGTAGCACAGGTACACAGGTATCTCTGCCGAGTCACAAACCATCAGGCCACAATCACGCGCATCAGTAAAGAACTGGGTCGCTACGCGACCAGCATCGTCAAACTGCTCTCGGGTGCCATTGAAGAGTATACCCATGGCTGCGAGCCTGGCATCCTTTCCTAGTATGTCAGCTTTGGCATTGAATGCTATGGACATATTGTAGATGACATGGAAGAGCTTCCTTGGGTCTTCGCAGAACTCAAAGTATATGTACTCTCCTCTCTGGATGTTGACGTCGGAGAAGGCTTGTTGGCATGTCCCAACCCGGTATATATCTCTCTCTGGGTCTTGAATGAGATCCTTGAAGAATGTCCCGAGACGCAGGTTATCCTCTTTGAAGGTAAGACACAATCCCAACCTCAGCACATCCCCGGCTTTGTATTGCCGCGCCTGCTCCGGTCCAAACAGTAGGTACTTTGTCACTTGTTGCTCTTTGTTGTACTCAGAGATCCTGGACAAATATGTATTAGCATTGGACTAGCAAGCGCCAGCACCAATAAGATGTTCGCAGACCTGGAGTTCGTGCCATGCTTATCGCTGCTTTCGGCTTGCTTGAGCTCGGCTATGGAAGGTTTGTGTTGTGTGCTTGCCTGGCTCATGATGATACTGTCTCCGGCCGTACGTGCAGTACGTGGAGCTTTTAGCTTTGCAGATGGAACGTAGCACAGGTACACAGGTATCTCTGCCGAGTTATAAAACATCAGGCCACAATCACGCACATCAAGAAAGTGCTTTGGCGCTACGCGACCAGCATCGTCAAACTGCTCTCGGGTGCCATTGAAGAGTATACCCATGGCTGCGAGCCTGGCATCCCTTGGTAATATCTCAGGATTGCAACTGAACACTGCGCACATATTGTAGATGACATGGAAGAGCTTCCTTGGGTCTTCGCAGAACTCAAAGTATATGTACTCTCCTCTCTGGATGTTGACGTCGGAGAAGGCTTGTTGGCATGTCCCAACCCGGTATATATCTCTCTCTGGGTCTCGAATGAGATCCTTGAACAATGTCCCGAGACGCAGGTTATCCTCTTTGAAGGTAAGACACAATCCCAACCTCAGCGAATCCCCGGCTTTGTACTGCCGCAACTCCGGTCCTCTCTTTTGGCACATTTTCATTGGTTGTTGATACGCCCTAGCACTAGCAAGCGCCAGCATCAATAAGTTGTTCGCGGACCAGGAGTTCCTGAGCGAAGGGGTCAGATCCTGTCGCGCCGCCCATCCCCTCGTACCTCTGCCATGCCATGTTTCTGCGGAACGGATCCTCGACCGGCTTGTACCAAAAGAGGAGAGGAGGGGCGAGGAAAAAAAGAAAGAAGCGCGGGAAACCTTGTTGGGATAAGCGTTGGTTTGCATTTACCCGCGCGGTTTGATTTAGAGACTGTAGGTGGGTAGGATTTGAAAAATGAGGGGAGGGTTTGGCACATCTCGATTGGATTTCACGCTCGCCGCCTGCTGGTATGGAACGTTTTGGCAGCCAGTTTAAAGCAACTGCTGTTTCGCCGAGGCTCCAGTTGATACCCCAGGTTTAAGAGATGTAAGTAGGGGTGGGTTTGTCTGCAAGATGCAGGGGGTGGTGTAGGGTGGGGTGGGGATCACTCATGCCAATATCGAGTTGAAAGCTGCAAGAACGTTGCGGCGAGCGTGAAATCCAATCGAAATGTGCCAAACCTCCGCCTCATATTTGAAATCCTACCCACCTACAGTCTCTAAATCAAACAACGCGGGTAAATGCAAACCAACGCTTATCGCAACAAGGTTTCCCGCGCTTCTTTCTTTTTTTCCTCGCCCCTCCTCTCCTCTTTTGGTACAAGCCGGTCGAGGATCCGTTCCGCAGAAACATGGCATGGCAGAGGTACGAGGGGATGGGCGGCGCGACAGGATCTGACCCCTTCGCTCAGGAACTCCTGGTCCGCGAACAACTTATTGATGCTGGCGCTTGCTAGTGCTAGGGCGTATCAACAACCAATGAAAATGTGCCAAAAGAGAGGACCGGAGTTGCGGCAGTACAAAGCCGGGGATTCGCTGAGGTTGGGATTGTGTCTTACCTTCAAAGAGGATAACCTGCGTCTCGGGACATTGTTCAAGGATCTCATTCAAGACCCGGAGAGAGATATATACCGGGTTGGGACATGCCAACAAGCCTTCTCCGACGTCAACATCCAGAGAGGAGAGTACATATACTTTGAGTTCTGCGAAGACCCAAGGAAGCTCTTCCATGTCATCTACAATATGTGCGCAGTGTTCAGTTGCAATCCTGAGATATTACCAAGGGATGCCAGGCTCGCAGCCATGGGTATACTCTTCAATGGCACCCGAGAGCAGTTTGACGATGCTGGTCGCGTAGCGCCAAAGCACTTTACTGATGTGCGTGATTGTGGCCTGATGTTTTATAACTCGGCAGAGATACCTGTGTACCTGTGCTACGTTCCATCTGCAAAGCTAAAAGCTCCACGTACTGCACGTACGGCCGGAGACAGTATCATCATGAGCCAGGCAAGCACACAACACAAACCTTCCATAGCCGAGCTCAAGCAAGCCGAAAGCAGCGATAAGCATGGCACGAACTCCAGGTCTGCGAACATCTTATTGGTGCTGGCGCTTGCTAGTCCAATGCTAATACATAGTTGTCCAGGATCTCTGAGTACAACAAAGAGCAACAAGTGACAAAGTACCTACTGTTTGGACCGGAGCAGGCGCGGCAATACAAAGCCGGGGATGTGCTGAGGTTGGGAATGTGTCTTACCTTCAAAGAGGATAACCTGCGTCTCGGGACATTCTTCAAGGATGTCATTCAAGACCCAGAGAGAGATATATACCGGGTTGGGACATGCCAACAAGCCTTCTCCGACGTCAACATCCAGAGAGGAGAGTACATATACTTTGAGTTCTGCGAAGACCCAAGGAAGCTCTTCCATGTCATCTACAATATGTCCATAGCATTCAATGCCAAAGCTGACATACTAGGAAAGGATGCCAGGCTCGCAGCCATGGGTATACTCTTCAATGGCACCCGAGAGCAGTTTGACGATGCTGGTCGCGTAGCGACCCAGTTCTTTACTGATGTGCGTGATTGTGGCCTGATGTTTTATAACTCGGCAGAGATACCTGTGTACCTGTGCTACGTTCCATCTGCAAAGCTAAAAGCTCCACGTACTGCACGTACGGCCGGAGACAGTATCATCATGAGCCAGGCAAGCACACAACACAAACCTTCCATAGCCGAGCTCAAGCAAGCCGAAAGCAGCGATAAGCATGGCACGAACTCCAGGTCTGCGAACATCTTATTGGTGCTGGCGCTTGCTAGTCCAATGCTAATACATAGTTGTCCAGGATCTCTGAGTACAACAAAGAGCAACAAGTGACAAAGTACCTACTGTTTGGACCGGAGCAGGCGCGGCAATACAAAGCCGGGGATGTGCTGAGGTTGGGATTGTGTCTTACCTTCAAAGAGGATAACCTGCGTCTCGGGACATTGTTCAAGGATGTCATTCAAGACCCGGAGAGAGATATATACCGGGTTGGGACATGCCAACAAGCCTTCTCCGACGTCAACATCCAGAGAGGAGAGTACATATACTTTGAGTTCTGCGAAGACCCAAGGAAGCTCTTCCATGTCATCTACAATATGTCCATAGCATTCAATGCCAAAGCTGACATACTAGGAAAGGATGCCAGGCTCGCAGCCATGGGTATACTCTTCAATGGCACCCGAGAGCAGTTTGACGATGCTGGTCGCGTAGCGACCCAGTTCTTTACTGATGCGCGTGATTGTGGCCTGATGGTTTGTGACTCGGCAGAGATACCTGTGTACCTGTGCTACGTTCCATCTGCAAAGCTAAAAGCTCCACGTACTGCACGAGAAGCCGGAGACAGTGCCATCATCAACCCAGACAACCAGGCGACAAAGAACTAAGGCAAACCAACTAGCTCAAAGGTGACGCCGTGGCCATCAAGCATCGAGCCGATGCGGCCGACACAGTCCGAGGCAGCTCACCGCCGGCCAGAGGGATGAGCTCGACTCCAAGGGGAGCTTCAAACTCAATGTCATGCTCAGCCTTCTTTTCGTCATGTCTTCGATCTTAGCCGCATGGCATCGCAACCCTGCGGGTTGATGATCTATGGGATGGTAGAGGACAGGTCGGACCTCAGTTGTGCAGTTTGTATTGCCGTGGGTCGCAACATGAATAAATGCCGCGTATGAGAACCCGACAGGGGTCCAGGCTACTAGAGGAGCCGATGGGCAGGGAAGGGCGATCACCCGATGGGGATGAAGCCTCGGAAGAAGACCGGGAGAGAGCGACACCCAGGGCGAGAGGCAGGAGCTCGCGGAAGGATAGAGATACGGATGGGACAAGCTCGCTCGCGTCCCCTGCCTGTCGGGTGACTCCGCGGGGCTGCCCGGCATTTGTGAAGAGGAGGTCACTGATGCCATGCACAAGACGACAACACGGACTGCGATCCGATCATGGTGGCGATGTAGAAGTGAGTCGGGTGATGCACGTCGCCGGAAGTTACAACGATGCCTATCAAATTCGATTCTTATCATACGGTTTCTTATCCTCCGCTATCGTTACGAAGCTTTCAAATGGGAAGTGGAACAAGGAAAGTGGAATTGGCAAGAGGGAAGTGGAATTCTCGGTCGTTACCTGGCTGGCGTCACTTGAGTTTCAATTGAGTTCGCAGTCTATCCCAAAGGAGCAGTGGATCAACTCCGCCAAAGGCCTCATGGGTGAATACGTTACGAATTGAATTACTTCTTGGGGATAAGAAAACATGGATGTCACCGGACTTTCCGATCAAGCTGATGACCCTGCTTCGGGACATGAAGCAAGGGACCAAGGAGTCGGTGGTGGCCAACTTGTTCCAGAGATAACACTCAGCAGTGACGTATCGTATGGTCGCCTGCTCCCCGGATAAGGTATCGTAGGAAGGAATCGTTTGGGAACTTCTGAGGCGTGTACGATCCAAGTGTCCCAGGTTGTCGAAGAATGTACATTTCCATGAGAACCGTCGCCTAGCGAAGGGGGGACCCCAGGCGACGACATTTTACTCCCCCCCTCTTCCTCACCTGTGCCTCTACCTGAAGGGCGTTAAACAACCAGCGCTGCGTGCGTTGCTGGACACAGGGGCGGACGAGAACTTCATCGATGAGAGAGTGGCTCGACAGATGGGTCTTGTCGCCGATCAACACACAAGACTTGGACTGCGGACGAGATCGTGGCAGTGGAGATGGCTAATCGGGTTCGTGAGACTGGAGATATCCAAGGGAGTGGTGACATTGACGCACTAGGGCCGCGTTTCCAAAGCAGGGCGAGGTTTTATGTCATATCCTTACAACATACTGATATTATTTCGTCTTCGTGGCTCCATGATAGTGATGTCACGATCTGGATGGGAGACTAGAAGGTATATGCTAGGTTCTGGTTGAAAGGGCTGGTGCAGGTCCCCGTGGAGGTCCCCGTGGAGGTCCCCGTGGAAGTCCCCGTGGAGGTCCCCGTGGAGGTCCCCGTGGAGGTCCCCGTGGAGGTCCCCGTGGAGGTCCCCAAGTGGGAGCGAAACTCAATCGGGAGTTCAAAATTAAAATCGAACTGCATGAAGGAGGTCAACCCGTTCAGAGCAAGCCTTACCCGATTCCACTGAATCGCACTTGAAGGGGATTTGCAGGCCCAGGCTTTATCCTACATGCTTCAGAGAGATATGGTCAAAGTCTCATCCGTTCCAGAGGAGCAAATCAGAGTCTTCATATCTAGCATGGACCTCTCACGCTCATGTTGGCAGGTCGAGCTACAGGTGAGCTCTCGCCCTATCACCGGGGCAGCCTTTGTGCGGCAAGCTCGGCAAGTTTCAATTCACACGTCTACTGTTTGGGCTGGACGACTCGGCCTCACAGTTCCAGCGCTTTCTGGAGTCTGCATTGCAGGGACTGGAGGACACACCCGACTTTTCTTAAATGGACAACGTGGCATCCATTTCAGTTGGCAATATCAGAGGAGCACGACCGTCAGATAAGAAGTCGACATGTCAGTTCTTGGGATTCCGCATTGAAGAATTTTGAATCCGCACACCGTGAAAAGCCGAAAGTGGATGCTATCATGGCGAGGCCTCCTACTAATCACCGTGAAGGAAGTCAATTCCTGGCTTGGAGTAGGCAACTACTATCGACGCTTCATTCCTAAATTCGCTGAATTGGCGATACCTTTGACGAATCTCTTGAAACAGAATGTCAAGTTCGTGTGGGTCAAGGGGTGTCAGGAGCCATCAGACCAGTTGAAGCAGGCATTTGTGAGGGCTCTCCGGTTCTTGAGTTCTGTAACCCAGAGCTACATGTAGCATGTAGCATGTAGCATGGAGGAGTTCCTACGCCTAAAAGGGCTCAGAGATGATCTGGCCAGGACAACTCGTTTTTTCGAATGCTCGTACACAAAGGGCAGGTCAGGCTCCACGTTTTTACATAACTCTGTGCAAGCCTGATTGAATTTTCTCAAGAAATCCTTCTTGTTCAGATGGCCGATCAAGGACCAAAGATTCTCTACAGAGAGTTCGTGAATTGAAGTCATACTCTCTATCACCCAGCGCATGATTCTTATCCCTAACATACTGTTGTACTTGCAAATGAGTATCAATTGCAACCATAAACCCTTCAAAATGTGACAGAGGATAGTCCTTTGACATATTTGTGGCTGACACTGGTCCAGTCGATGCCTTCCAACAAGCATCTTCGACCATCTTGTACGAGAATTATCCTCTCTGAAACTTTCAGCTCTCTTTGATCGAATGCATTGTGCAGGCTAGACATACTTTCTGCCATTCATGCTGTTGCTTCATGCCCTTCTGCCTTCAGTAGACTGATGGCCTTGTCACTGAACATCTTCAGCATGATATTCACCGATTGTGGATCGGCGGTCCCGTCGACTTCCATCTGAGTCATCCATGCAGGATTCTTCTTTGCGATATTGCTGTAAGCTTTATGCCATGTCTTTGCTTCCCTTGATGATGACTGCAACTTCCCTGATCCAATTGAATGTCTTACATTCTTCAGCAAGTGATTGATGCACGGCGAGAAAAACAACAAAACTTCTTAGTAATTGGAGAGATGACAGGATCGGATCTTGTGTTCATCAAAGTCATTTAGTCCATCAGCTATTCTTCGCTCCATCTCCCAAGGAGTGAATGTTTCCCCCCCCTCTTCATTGTGGTTGGCCAATGAAAGAACTTCTTCATATCCGTGCCGTCTGCAAACTATTTGAAGCCTGCATAACATCTCTTTCAGGGTCGCTCTGGGCCTCTTGCTCGTATTGCATCATAGCGTCTTCTCCTGTTGAACTTGCCATGTGGCCTGGTTCTGTCGTAAATGCAAAACCAACTGTTTGATTTCTCTCATCTCGGCAACATCAATGTGTACAATTGCTCGCTGAGGTGTGATGGGCAATGAAGACAAATCGTCACCATCGGATTTCGCCTTGGCATGTTTGTTTGGAAGACTCTCACTTGTGTCATCCCGCATTCTTGCATACCTGTACAATGATCGTCAGGTCACTGGCATGGAAAGAAAGCAACATCTAAGACTTACTCCACAAAGTAATCGTGTATAGTTTGCAATGAATGCAAATCCTCGAAGTGAGCAGTAGACCATTCTTCGATTCGAGAAAGAAGGTTTCGATTCTTCCTGTGAATATTGCCAATACGTGTACGAAGTCGATTCAAGTGCTCATACACGGCCTTTGTCCCTCCATGTGATCTACCAGATGCTTGTTTTTCGAAAACCTGCATATAGTGCTGGAGAAAACATCTCGAAAATCCTTCTGATGTATGCCCATAGACATCTCCGAGGACCTTTAGTTTGTTTTGGACTTCAACTAGGATACATAACGAAGACTCCACTTAATGGGTCGCTGAAGCTAGAAGATTCTCGTCTTCACACTCCACAGATAAAGTTGCATGGCCATGACATTGCAAGAATTCAACAGCTTAAAAACCAAGGCATCATCACATTTAGTTGAGCAAACTCTGCTCAAGATCGTTGAAATTCTTGTGTTTTTTCAACCTTGCAACACAAGCTGTGCACAAAGGCACACCATGCCACTTTCGAACGCTGGTCATCTCACTTCGTCTGTGGCATGATGAGCATGTTTTCTTCGCTGACGGCCGCGGCCCGCCCATGGTGTGGGGCAACTTTGCTTTGCCCGCCAAAAGTCTGTTTTGAATTTTCTCGTGACACCCTGCCATGGCATGCCGCACCCCCCAAATTCCTCGCCATAGCGCCCCGAACGCACTACTGCATCGGAGGCGCGATAGGGAAAGACGGGGTATTTAACTAAATATTTGTACCAATTAATTCCCACACTAGGGGTTGGCCCGTCTGTCAGATCGAATATAAAAGTGGGGATGAGGGCCGGATACAGGAAAGCGGCGGGAGTTGCTCAATGACGCAGGGATGGTCGACTATCGAGAGCGACCCCGCGGTGTTCACGTCGCTTGCAAGAGACTTCGGGATACGAGGAACCCAGGTTGATGACGCATTCTCCCTCCTCCTCTCAGCTCCCTGCCTCTTGCTCCCTCCTGCCACCTCCATCTTCTCTCACCTCATCACTCATAGCTTCCTCTTCCATTTCCGACGTCCCTCCTCTCTATCATCGCTTCCCACTTCCGGTCTCAGTGGTATAGGGTAGATGTACTGCTGCACGTTGTTGTTGGAATGTATTCGTACAAAGTGATGAGGCACAAGGAAAAGAGCATGCAGGAGGTAGGATGAGATTTGCACAGCTCAAACCATTTAATTTAAGAAGTAGTCGACAACATTCTCTGTGAAGGTATTTTGCCATGACGAAATGATATCATCTTTGACTCACAGGTGGAGGAGATTGTGACTATGGAAGATGCTGAGTTTTCAAACTTGGCTCCGATCTATGGTTTGATCTTCTTGTTCAAGTGGACGCAAGACATGGCGTCGACGCATCGTGCGAGCTCGACTTGCGTTCAAAACCACAACCTCTACTTCGCCAAGCAAGTCATCCACAACGCCTGCGGCACGCAAGCCCTGCTCAACATCATGATGAACGCGGAGGGCATTAACCTGGGCAAGGAGCTGACGGAGTTCAAGACCTTCACGGCTGACTTCCCTCCTGACCTCAAGGGCGAGGCGATGAGCAACAGTGAGATGATGAGAAGCTGCCACAACAGCTTCGCCAGGTCTCTACAGACTCCCTTGTGTCGCTCGTGGCTGACTTCTGTGGCTCAGACCCGAACCGTTTGAAATGGAAGAGGACAAGTCAAGGAAAGACGGAGACGCCTATCACTTCACAGCTTACATGCCCATCGGTGGCAAACTCTGGGAGCTGGATGGTCTGCAAGAGGGACCGATCTTGTTGGGAGATTGCACAGATACTTCTCAGTGGTGGAAACAGGTGAAAGTCTGCTGAGTCATTACAGAAGCTCCTTCTGATTCAACCCTTGCACGCCAGGTGCGGCCCATCCTGCAGGATAGGATCGAGAAATATTCCTCCAACGAGATCCGCTTTAATCTTTTGGCTGTCTGCGCCAACAAGAAGTCCTGGATCCCTTGTACCTCTTGGTCGTACTGAATCTTCCTAGGGACATGTACATGCAAGAGCTATGCAAGCTGCAGACGGACTCTCAGCTCATCAGTGCGGCGCTCCTCTCTCACGGTTGCCCACTGGCCGCCCGTCCGCATTGTTCTCATTTTGACTGCAGGAGAGGAGGTGGAAGACATGATGGAGGACGTCGACACGGAGGGCTATGATAGCAAGGAGGCGCCAGTCGACGTGACGGACAAGAGTGTCGAGCAGCTGAAGGTTCGTCCCACGCCCCTCACAATCTTTTCCTCATGATTCCCGATGCGCGCAGAGCATGCTGAACCGCTTCAAGTATCGCGCGTCAGAGCTGCGTCAGGTCGGTAGCTCGAGTTCAAGTTTCTCTGTCTTGACTTTTGGTTACGCTGCAGCTCCTGGACATGGAGGATGAGAAATTTCAACGATACGCGAGAGAGAATGCTCGTCGCCGACATAACTTCATTCCTTTTATCATGAACTTGCTTCAGGTCAGTTTGTTGTCGAATGCTTGTCTAGCAAATGCTTTGCACGTTGACACTCTCTTGCTTTGCAGGGTCTTGCAGAGAAGCAGAAGCTTGGTCCTCTCATCGAGTCCGCGGAGCGAAAAGCGGAAGCTCGCAAGGCAGCAGCCAAGAGTTCTTCCAAGTCATGAGACGTGCGCGTGTGATGCGACCGTCTTCGTCTTCACCCTCAACGAGCTCGTGCTGCTGCAGTGAGGCATTTTTGTTGCACTGGCATCAAATGAACGCGTCAATTCGTTGACTGTCTCGTCACTTGTGTCTTGAGTTGGGCAGGGGAGGGAGGTTCTGGAGCATCGCCATCTTAGCCTGGCGTTTCCATTACAAGAGGCAGCACGAAAGGTTCCAGTCACCGCCATCGGGTCGATCTCCAAGCTCTCGACCTCTACTATAGTCGACGACCCGCCCTGATGATCGAACTTGACAGTCTCGTGCACCTGTCGAACTCGTCAAACTTGCCTGAAGGCCTCATTGGCCCACCGGCTCATCTTTGACGTCGTTGGTCGGCGTCAAGAGTGGATCCTTGTAGTCTGCCACATCGATCAGTTGGTGGAGTAACCAGCCAAGAGCGCTGCACCCAGTTGCAAGAGCCTTTCCGACAGAACCTCCTGCCTCATCTTCTCCCTTTGCTCCTCCTACAGGAGTGTCAAGCTCTCCGCTCCTCCACGATCGCATCACCATCTGCCTCTCCTGCTCCCTCAACACCCTTTGTCGCTCCCTCTTCTCCCTCTTCTGCTTTTCTTGCTGCATCTTCATCGCAATCTTCCTTCTCTGCGCGGCTTGTCAGGCACCGGGAGTGCAGTGACATGTAACACCTTGGTCTTTTGATTCTTGAATCCTTTCTCGAACTCCATGCAACCTTG